>NW_025537948.1:0-25242 GCF_020615455.1 Coregonus clupeaformis | reverse complement strand
AGTGGACTGACTCCAGTTCTATGAGTGGAGCTGAGCCCCATAGGGGAGCTCTGCTCCTATTGGTTTACCCACTGCCCTAAGGCAGCATCAGCCTGAGACAAAATTATGCACACACTTGCAGCCAATAGGAGTACAGGTGTCCCTATAAGAGGATGCCTCCTCAATCAGCCTCCCGAGATATTTATCTTCAGCGAGACTAGAGAGGGTCGGCAGGGCCTTCAGTCCTATGGGGCTCCGCTCCACTCATAGAACTGGAGTTACACTCCGGTAACTAATCGTTCTATATCGTGGAGCTCCGCCCCATAGGGGAGCTCTGCTCCTATTGGTTTAAGGCGGAGCGTAGTGCTCCAAAATGTACTCCCTGCCGAGCCCAACACTTCCCATCAAAATGAAAAGGTCAGGCCTAGCAATGGCTGCAACCAATTCCCGCAGTACTGCAACCACTGTCACCATACAAGTGTCACAATATACTGCGTCCTCGGTTAAAAACCCGCCCCACCTAGTCCAATGGCAACACCAATGACTAGTGGACAGATCACCAGAATACAGGCCATACTAATCTGTACTAGCAGATAGATGGTACCTCAATATCCTGTTACAATACTACCGACCACTAATGGAATAACACCAAGTGTCACTCTACATTGTGTACACGGTAGGCCGCCTCACTCAATCAATGGAACCCCAGAGATTAGTGGGCAGATCCCAGAACATGATTCATACTAATCTGAACAAGCAGATAGATGACGTCACATTCCATCAAATTGTCATGACCGGTCTAATAGTATCGTAACCAAGTTACTACTATTATCCCACATCATTCCGCCTCACTCCAGTGAATCACTGGTGGGCAGATCAATACATGCCCTCTACTGTACTGAACCTGTCAGTCAGGAGTCATGCCAAAAAAGATGTCCTTCTATCAGAAGCGGACCTGATGGAGACCCTGTCTCCTCAGTCCTGCATTCCTCTCCTCCTAGCTCAAGTTCTCCCTTCAGCTACGCTGAGTACAGACTGAGCCAAAGAGTTAGAAGACACATCTAAGAGATAGAAACGGATAAATGGAGACGGTGTTGACCATGACGCCGCTCTACATATATCCTCTACCCTTGTTCCTCTGAAAAGGGCAGTAGAAGCTGCTACCCTGATACCCTGAGGCAATTGTCGCCCCGCTGCCTCATAAGCTGTCTCAATGCCCTCACAAAGCCAATGAGACAGACGCTGTTTCGAAAGTGGTCTACCTAGTGCAGCCGCACCGTGACACACAAACAGCTGAGGCGATGACCTAATCGCTGCTCTGCGCTCGACGTAACATGCCAAGGCGCGTACTGGGCACAGGCGATGGAGCCTTTCCTCACTCCTCTCCCTATGAGGAGGAGGAGAAAAAGCCCACAGCTCCACGGTCTGTGATCTATATGAACTCCTAATAACCTTCGGCACAAAAGCCGGGTTAGGACGTAACACCGCTCTGCTCAGATCGCCATTAATGGCAAGGCAGTCGGGTCTCGTCGAAAGAGCACACAAATCACTGACACGCTTAGCAGTAGTCAAAGCGAGCAACAGTGCCGTCTTCATAGACAGCATCTTGAGGGGTATTTGATTCAATGGCTCGAATGGCGACTTACATAGCGCTTCGAGTACCAAAGCCAAATCCCACTGAGGAAGCGTGGCTCTAGGTGTTGGCCTAAGCCGCCGCGTTCCTAATAGGAAACGTTTCACTAGAGGGTGGCTAAAGACATTGTCTCTGCCAAAACCCTCGTGACAAGCTGAAATCGCCGCTGCAAACACCTTAATGGTGGCGGGCGATCGCTGCTTATCAAACATAAGCTGTAGGAAAGAGGGAATACTCTCAACCTGACAGCTCATGGGGTCTACACCTTGTGTGACACACCATCGTGAAAACACGTTCCATCTACTGGCATACATCCTGGAAGTGGAACTGGCACGTGAACCCTGTATGGTCCTGATCACTGCATCAGATGAGAGGGACAGGCGCTCTAGCCTGTCCCTCTCAGCAGTCAAGCCTTCAGTGGTTGGCCGATTATGGGCAACTGCCCTATCGTGCCCCCCCCGCCTGAGACAACGCGTCCCGTCGATGTGGAATTGGCCAAGGTGGCGCAATCAACATCTGACTCATCTTCGCAAACCAAGGAGCCCCTGGGCGATCGGGGGCTATCAATATCACTGACAGCCCTCCTGACCTCACCCTGGCTAACAGTGGGAGAATGCAGGACAGCGGAGGGAATGCATACAGAAGAACTCTTGGCCACGGGTGGTGCATGTGCAGGAGTCCCAGCGGAACCACAGAGTGGGCTGACGACATGAGACCCAAAAGTGACATGATCGACAGCACCGTCACCGTGTGATTCGGACGACACTTCCTCAGGGCTAGCAACAAGGCTACCCTTCGGGGGTCCTAAATTCGAGCCCTCATCATTACAGTGTCTAGCTGTATCCCCAGGTAGACAATCTGATGACTGGGCCAGGGCGCGCTCTTTTTTCAATTCACAGATTTGTGAGATGAATCACTGTCTGTGTTGTGTGAGTGATCGCCAGCTCTGCTGACGGGGCGAGAACCAGTAGGTCGTCTAGATAGGCTAGTAGCCGTATTCCCTGACGACGCAACGGTTCCAATGCCGCCTCCACACACTTGGAAAACGTGCGAGGTGCCAGGGCGTACCCAAATGGCATCCTCGTGTATTCGTACGCCACCCCTTGAAAGGCGATTCGCAGAAACTTCCTGTGACGCGATTGTACCGGCACATGAAAGTACGCGTCCTTTAGGTCTATGCTCGTACAAAAGTCTCCTTTCTGGACACATTCCAGCAGACGTTTTGTCGTTAGCATTCGAAAGGGCCGTTTGGTTACGCTCTCGTTGAGAATGCATAAATCCAATATCGGCCTCATTCCCCCCGTCTTTTTGGGCACCAGGAAGTAGGGCGAATATAGCCCTTTGTTCCTTTTCTCCTGGGGAACTACTGTGACCGCCTCCTTCGCCAAAAGTTCCGTAATCTCTGAAACCAGAGCGGCCACTTTTTCGGGCGTTTTCATCACCGTCTCCACCACTCCCCTGAATGGGGGTGGGGTCCGATGGAATTGGAGAGCATAACCCTTCTGCAACGTCTGTTCTAGCCAGCGTGAGAGGGTGCAGCTTCGCTGCCACTGCCAGCAATGCAGAGAAAGCGGCCGAGCGCGAAGCTGTGGTACACTCAGTAGGAAGGACCTGTATTCCTCTATGGCCCTTGCCGCCGCTGTTCTCCAACACTGAGGAGGTGGAACAGCCCAAGGCGGGCCTCCCATGAAAGGGAGAGGAAACATTAGTGCGTTCTGAACAAGGAGGGGCAGAGACGTCAGTTAAACCCGTAACCGTCGTATTCCTGCCCTCCGTGAACGCAGCGCGGGTCTGAATTGCACTGGCCGAGGCCACAGCCTGCGACAGGGCACCATCCCCAGCAAGCGATTGCGTCATCATCCCAGATGACTGCAATTCGCTATTAGAGCCCCTCACTACAATACTCCTAGGAGTCTGTAATATGAGGTCTCTATGAGGTAACACAAGCCGGCGCCTTGATACCTTCTTAACCTTCACCTTCTGTGTGTGTTCAACTCTGCACCTCTGGTGGGCTGAATTACGCTCAGTGTGGTGAGCTTTGGCGTGTTCAGAAAGAGGTGGTGGCGCCGATGCGTTGGACACTTTCGTGACCGTAGTAATCGGGCCCTCCGTGAACGCAGAGACCTTAGTCTGTGATAGTGCGCCGTCCCCAAATAGCTGCCTGCTATGTGAAGCACTTCTTATACTTGAAGTGTTATGTGTACCTACTCTGAATGCCTGTTCAGCAACGCACCCCTGGTGGGCTGACCGGCGCTTAGAGTGGTAGGGAAGAGGGGGTGAGATTTGAACGCTCTCAGACGTATTATGGAAAAGGGGCTCTTTTTTGACAAAGTCAGGTGGAGCCAACTCTTTATTAAACACATCATTCAAGACATTAACATCATCACCCATCCCTTCAACCGAAGGGTGGGGGGGAACAGTGGCCACGTTCGAAAACGACGTGTCCTCCATCCGCTCCCCCGCGTCCCGTCATGTGCGCCTCCTCTTGTGGCCTCCCTTAGGGGCCCAGGTCGGCGCTCTCACCACCTCCCTCGCTGGCTGCAATGGGGCCACCGTGGCTGCTGGGGGGGCTGGGCCCGCTCTCCTGCTTCCTGTGGCCGCCGACTGGCGCCGGATACGCCGCCTCGCTGTAGAACTCTGTCTACTCTGGGGGGCGGAAGTGGATGGTCTTTGTGGAGGTGCAGGGCCTAACCTCCCTGCCAGTGGCAGGTGTCTGGCCAGCTGCTTCTTCAAAAGGGACGTCCTGTCTGCCTCTTTCATGGTTGTCAGGGACAACCAGAGGTGTCGCTCTGCGACCACCGAAGTGACCATGGACCTCCCCGAGCAGACGGCCGATGCCTGTGTTAGGTGCAGGATGGCGCCAGAGATCCTAGACGCCTCCTCCACCTCCTCTGGCTCCAGCTCTGTCTTGCCCGTAGTTAAACGGGACAGAGCGGCTGCCAAGAGGGCAATGTTATTGGCTGCTGCTACAGCCTGGGCTCCCAAATTGAAGGACTTCTCTAACAGCTGTGCTGTGAGACGGTCCTTCTGAGATGGCAAGGTGGCCTTCTTGGAAGAGGGCCAGGGACTCGAACCCAGTACGAGATACGCCGCCATGGCGCTCTCTAACCTGGGGATTCCCCTAGCTTGGCCCTGGAACCTTCCCTCCACTCTAGTGAATGGGAGGTACGATTTAGCCGGCGAACGCGCCGCTAAAGGTGCCTCCCATGAGCCCTCGACGTATTTAGCCAACGAAGGCATGGCTGGAGCTAGTGGCTCTGCCGCTCTTCTTGGCCTGGAATAAGGGCCGCCCTCAATTAAATCAACCTCTGGTGCGGAGGGAATAGGGGGCAGCGGTATTTCCAACCATCTGGCAGCTCTCTCAATGAGTCCGGGAAAATCCGTTCTCAGAGACACTGCGGCGAAGGACAGGGCTTCTGATTTCTCAGAGCCTGTGTCGTCATCGCCATAGGAACTACAAGCCCTCTCGCTAACCAAAGGAAAGGGGGGCTTGAATGTATGAGGGACAGGGTCTGACTGTTCCATAGGAATGCCAGCCTCTTCCTCATAGTCCCCATCATCTCCTGAGTCTGCGCCGTCAGATGACGCCTCTGAAGCAGAGGCTAGTATCGATAGCACGTCCTCTAGAGGAATATCCTCCCTAAAAAACGCCCAGCGCTGCTTCCTCTCCTTCATAGAAAGGAGGGCGCAGGAGGCGCAGTTAGGGGGACTGCAGACGCCCTCTTTGGCATGCTGGGACCCTAAACACACGAAACATAAGTCGTGGGAGTCGCTGGCCGCCATGGAGGAGCATCTGCATTGAGCTCTGAAAAGAGCCCTTGGGGGTGGAAAATCTCCTGGTGTGCTCATTGTAGGAAGACGTCGATGACTGGAATTCGACTGCGTTTTCTTCGTCCTGAGTCTTCTCTTCGTCTCTTCTTGGCTTCTTCAGTCTAGTCCAGTCGCTGAAGATAAAGGGAGGCTGATTGAGGGGAAGCGTCCCCTCTTATAGGGACACCTGTACTCCTATTGGCTGCAGGTGTGTGCATACTTTTGTCTCAGGCTGATGCTGCCTTAGGGCAGTGGGTAAACCAATAGGAGCAGAGCTCCCCTATGGGGCGGAGCTCCACGATATAGAACTAGTCAGTTGCACAACTGACTGCATTCAACCAAAATGTGTCTTCCACATTTAAAGGTGCAATATGCAGAAATCTCTCCGCCATTTCGAACCAGCGACATTTCATTTACTGGCCCAACTCTCTTAACCGCTAGTCTACCTGCCGGGAGGGGTTATCCAGACTTTTCACACTCTTGCTTTGACCACCAGACGACAAATAGAAAGAAAACAGTTATCAGCTGAACAGTATGCCAGTGGAAAGGAGGACAGTAGCAGATGACCCAACTGTGGTTTGTGACTACTATGATATCCCACTGTAGCCAATTTAATTGCAGAAATTCCATTACCGATTTTATTTATTAAAATTTTTGTTGTTGTTGAAATTCTGTTACTGATTTGGTAACATAATTTTAAAAAATGTATAACCAAATCATTCATAAACAAAATGTATATCAGTAAAAACACTTACTAATTCATAGTTCTACCTTTTACTTGTTACTTCTCTGCTTTCATTATCCTCCCTTATGAGGAAGAGGAATTAGAATATATCTTAAATTTACAGAAGGCAGAAACAATCGTCCTAAACTATACTGAACAAAAATATAAACACAACATGCAACAATTTCAAAGATTTTACTGAGTTACAGTTCATATAAGGAAATCAGTTAATTTTAAATAAATAAATTAGACCCTCATCTATGGATTTCACATGACAGGGAATACAGATATGCACCTGTTGGTCACAGATACACTACCGTTCAAAGGTTTGGGGTCACTTAGAAATGTCCTTGTTATCGAAAGAAAAGCATTTTTTTTTGTCCATTTAAAATAACATCAAATTGATCAGAAATACAGTGTAGACATTTTTAATGTTGTAAATGGCTATTGTAGCTGGAAACGGCAGATTTTTAATGGAATATCTACATAGGCGTACAGAGGCCCATTATCAGCAACCATCAGTCCTGTGTTCCAATGGCACGTTGTGTTTGCTAATCCAAGTTTATCATTTTAAAAGGCTAATTGATCATTATAAAACCCTTTTGCAATTATGTTAGCACAACTGAAAACTGTTGTGCTGATTAAAGAAGCAATAAAACTGGCCTTCTTGAGACTAGTTGAGTATCTGGAGCATCAGCAATTGTGGGTTCGATTACAGAATCAAAAGGGCCAAAAACTAAGAACTTTCTTCTGAAACTCGTCAGTCTATTCTTGTTCTGAGAAATGAAGGCTATTCCATGCGAGAAAGTGCCAAGAAACTGAAGATCTTGTACAAAGCTGTGTACTACTCCCTTCACAGAACAGCGCAAACTGGCTCTAACCAGAATAGAAAGAGGAGTGGGAGGCCCCGGTGCACAACTGAGCAAGAGGACAAATACATGAGTGTCTAGTTTGAGAAACAGACGCCTCACAGGTCCTCAACTGGCAGCTTCATTAAATAGTACCCGCAAAACACCAGTCTCAACGTCAACAGTGAAGCGGCGACTCCGGGATGCTGACCTTCTAGGCAGAGTTGCAAAGAAAAAGTCCAGTGTCTGTGTTCTTTTGCCCATCTTAATCTTTTATTTTTATTGGCCAATCTGAGATATGGATTTTTCTTTGCAACTCTGCCTAGAAGGTTTTTCTAATGATCAATTAGCCTTTTAAAATGATAAACTTGGATTAGCAAACACAATGTGCCATTGGAACACAGGACTGATGGTTGCTGATAATGGGCCTCTGTACGCCTATGTAGATATTCCATTAGAAATCAGCCGTTTCCAGTTACAATAGCCATTTACAACATTAACAATGTCTACACTGTATTTCTGATCAATTTGATGTTATTTTAATGAACAATTTAAAAAAAAATTGAAAACAAGGACATTTCTAAGTGACCCCAAACTTTTGACCGGTAGTGTACCTTAAAAAAAATAAAGTAGGAGCGTGTGACCACCATTTGCCTCATGCAGCGCGGACACATCTCCTTCGCATAGAGTTGATCAGGCTTTTGATTGTGGCCTGTGGAATGTTGTCCCACTCCTCTTCAATGGCTGTGCAAAGTTGCTGGATGTTGGCGGGAATTGGAAAACGTTGTTGCACACGTCGATCCAGAGTGTCCCAAACGTGTTCAATGGGTGACATGTCTGGTGAGTATGCATGCCATGGAAGAACTGGGACATTTTCAGCTTCCAGGAATTGTGTACAGATCCTTGCGACATGGGGACGTGCATTATCATGCTGAGGTGATGGCGGCAGATGAATGGCACAACAATGGGCCTCAGGATCTCGTCACAGTATCTCTGTGCATTCAAATTGCCATCGATAAAATGCAGTTGTGTTTGTTGTCAGTAGCTTATGCTTGCCCATACCATAACCCCACCGCAACCATGGGGCACTCTGTTCACAATGTTGACATCAGCAAACCGCTCACCCACACGGCACCACATACGCTGTCTGCCATCTGCCCGATACAGTTGAAACCGGGATTCATCCGTGAAGCGCACACGTCTCCAGCGCGCCAGTGGCCATCAAAGGTGAGCATTTGCCCACAGAAGTGGGTTACGACGCCGAACTGCAGTCAGGTCAGGACGACGAGCATGCAGATGAGCTTCCCTGAGACGTTTCTGACAGTGTGTGCAGAAATTCTTCGGTTGTGCAAACCCACAGTTTCATCAGCTGTCCAGGTGGCTGGTCTCAGACGATTCCGCAGGTGAAGAAGCCGGATGTGAAGGTCCTGGGCTGGCATGGTTACACGGTTGTGAGGCCGGTTGGACGTACTACCAAATTCTCTCAAACGACGTTGGAGGCAGCTTATGGTAGAGAAATGAACATTTAAATTCTCTGGCACCTGCTCTGGTGGTCATTCCTGCAGTCAGCATGCCAAATGCACGCTCCCTAAATTTGAGACATATGTGGCATTGTGTTGTATGACAAATCTGCACATTTTAGAGTGGCCTTTTATTGTTCCCAGCACAAGTTGCACCTGTGTAATGATCATGCTGTTGAATCAGCTTCTTGATATGCCACACCTGTCAGGTGGATGGATTATCTTGGCAAATGAGAAATGCTCACTAACAGGGATGTACACAATACGCTTTTTTTGTCCGCATGGAACAATTCTGGGATCTTTTATTTCAGCTCATGAAACATGGGACCAGCACTTTACATGTTGCTTTCATATGTTTGTTCAGTGTAAATGTGTGTTTATCAGTTGGCAGGTGTCTTTATCTCAACATTATTGTGTTTTGGTGTATTTTTAATACCTTTTTAAGACTTTTTCTGGTAGATGTTTTCTAAGACTCCTTTTTCATATGTTTGACGAAATCAAAGCCTTTGCTTATTCAACATTTTTCTGATTTAAATTTTGTTTAAACATTTTTTATATATGCCTTAATTTCTCAAAGATATAGACTCGTAGCTTTCATGTGAACCCAATTTGACATGCTCCTATGAACTTCACATGTTGGTGCTCATGGGTCATTTTACATGGAAATTACCCATAGCACCGGTTCCAATCCAAGTGCCAATGCCGTTTAGCAAACTCCATGGGCCCTGGTTAAGGTCAATGGCATCAAGAACTCTACCAAGTACCAGGACATTTAAGCCAACCACCTGGTTGCCTCTGCCAGGAGGCTGAAACTTGGCCGCAAGTGAATCTTCCAGCAAGACAATGACCCCAAGCACACACAAAAATCCACAAAGAAATGGTTAATTGACCACAAAGTCAACATTTTGCTATGGCCATTTCAGTCTCCGGACTTGAACCTCATTGAAAACCTGTGGTTTGAATTGAAGAGGGCAGTCCGTAAGCGTAGATGAAGGATATAAAGGATCTGGAAGGATTCTGGATGGAGGAATGGTCTAAGATCCCCACCCCAATGTGTTCTTCAATCTTATAAAACATTTTAGAAAAAGGTTCAGCGTCGTTATCCTGGTGGAGGGTGCTGGAGTTTTGAAAACCGGGGGATCCAATTATTTTGAGCCCTTTTTTTTAATATTGTTTTTGTATTACTTGTTCAACAAAATCTCTTTCTCTGAGAAATTGTATTAGTATAAAATAATATAATTGTTGAATTTTTTGGGGCACACAATATAGCTCAGTATTATTTATTTCATACAGTATATTCTTTTCTCATCTTTAACAAGGGATCCAATAATTCCAGACCCCACTGTATACACAGTCACCTCCAAAGACATTGCGATGAGGGGACAGCTGGCTTTCAGAGGAAGTGTCAAAGAATGTCAACCAGCCAGACCGACAGAGAGGCTGAAGCATGGGATTGGGGATAATTGGACTGCATTTAATCAACTAATCTACTGATCACACATCAAATGACTAAAGATGTACCAGTATACCTCACTCTATCCTACCCACTCAAATTCATCAGGCCTCAAATGGCTGTGAAATTAAATGTGGGTCGAAGTTAGTGCTGATAGTTTGGAGTGGGTGGGTTTGGGTCATGGGTAATAACCTCAAATACTTTACTATGATGAGATTTTCTATCAGGTAAAATGCCACCTAGGGTGATAGGCAATATGTTTACAAAATACCTTATTATTAAATTTGATAAGATGTTGACCCGTTGTTACCAAGCTTTTTGTAAAGGAATTTTCTCTATAATGTTTGATTTAATAGTAGGCCTAGCCTATTCAGTTGAAGTCGGAAGTTTACATACACTTAGGTTGGAGTCATTAAAACTCGTTTTTCAACCACTCCACACATTTCTTGTTAACAAACTATAGTTTTGTGCATGACACAAGTAATTTTTCCAACAATTGTTTACAGACCGATTATTTCACAATTCCAGTGGATCAGAGGTTTACATACACTAAGTTGACTGTGCCTTTTAAACAGCTTGGAAAATTCCACAAAATGATGTAATGGCTTTAGAAGCTTCTGATAGGCTAATTGACATCATTTGAGTCAATTGGAGGTGTACCTGTGGGTGTATTTTAAGGCCTACCTTCAAACTCAGTGCCTCTTTGCTTGGGAAAATCAAAATAAATCAGCCAAGACCTCAGAAAAAAAATTGTAGACCTCCACAAGTCTGGTTCATCCTTGGGAGCAATTTCCAAATGCCTGAAGGTACCACGTTCATCTGTACAAACTATAGCACGCAAGTATAAACACCATGGGACCACGCAGCCGTCATACCGCTCAGGAAGGAGAAGTGTTCTGTCTCCTAAAGATGAATGTACGTTGGTGCGAAAAGTGCAAATCAATCCCAGAACAACAGCAAAGGACCTTGTGAAGATGCTGGAGGAAACAGGTACAAAAGTATCTATATCCACAGTAAAACGAGTCCTATATCGACATAACCTGAAAGGCCACTCAGCAAGGAAGAAGACACTGCTCCAAAACCGCCATAAAAAAGCCAGACTACGGTTTGCAACTACACATGGGGACAAAGATCGTACTTTTTGGAGAAATGTCCTCTGGTCTGATGAAACAAAAATAGAAATTTGGCCATAATGACCATCGTTATGTTTGGAGGAAAAAGGGGAAAACCTTGCAAGCCGAAGAACACCATCCCAACCGTGAAGCACGGGGGTGGCAGCATCATGCTGTGGGGGTGCTTTGCTGCAGGAGGGACTGCACTTCACAAAATAGATGGCATCATGAGGAAGGAAAATGATGTGGATATATTGAAGCAACAGCTCAAGACATCAGTCAGGAAGTTAAAGCTTGGTCGAAAATGGACAATGACCCCAAGCATACTTCCAAAGTTGTGGCAAAATGGCTTAAGGACAACAAAGTCAAGGTATTGGAGTGGCCATAACAAAGCCCTGACCTCAATCCAATAGAAAATGTGTGGGCATAACTGAAAAAGCGTGTGCGAGCAAGGAGGCCTACAAACATGGCTCAGTTACACCAGCTCTGTCAGGAGGAATGGGCCAAAATTCACCCAACTTATTGTGGGAAGCTTGTGGAAGGCTACCTGAGATGTTTGACCCAAGTTAAACAATTTAAAGGCAATGCTACCAAATACTAATTGAGTGTATGTAAACTTCTGACCCACTGGGAATGTGATGAAATAAATAAAAGCTGAAATAAATCATTCTCTCTACTATTATTCTGACATTTCACATTCTTAAAATTAAGTGGTGATCCTAACTGACCTAAGACAGGGAATGTTTACTAGAATTAAATGTCAGGAATTGTGAAACTGAGTTGAAACGTATTTGGCTAAGGTGTATATAAACTTCCGACTTCAACGGTATGAGATCAGCCTTTCTCTAAACCCACCTTTATGACAGTAATTGGAGTGATTAACCAGTTTGTTTATTTTCAAACCAGTTGTATTGCTCTGTGTGTTTGCAGAGATGTCCTTAGGTCCAGAGACACGGTCTATTTGCTTTTACGGGCAAACACTCCTGAGTTGGCCTAAAACGGAGAGCGAGAGGGAGGCAAGATGTTTGCTCACCAAACTGATATGCGAAGCATCACTGTGTGACCCACTTACACTCGACCTGATGCAAATGGCACGTGGAGACTGCCGCAGTTAGACTCAACCTGTTGTATGAGACTGGCACAGTTAGACTCAACCTGCTGTATGAGACTGGCACAGTTAGACTCAACCTGTTGTATGAGACTGGCACAGTTAGACTCAACCTGTTGTATGAGACTGGCACAGTTAGACTCAACCTGCTGTATGAGACTGGCACAGTTAGACTCAACCTGCTGTATGAGACTGGCACAGTTAGACTCAACCTGTTGTATGAGACTGGCACAGTTAGACTCAACCTGTTGTATGAGACTGGCACAGTTAGACTCAACCTGCTGTATGAGACTGGCACAGTTAGACTCAACCTGCCGTATGAGACTGGCACAGTTTGGTGTAATGTGCTGCACTAACCTGGGCTTAAACAAGCAATTGAGCTCAGCACAATAAACCTGCTGTAACTAGTATGTGAAATAGGGATTGGTGTTCAACCTACTGTCATTTAGTATAGCACACTAAACAAACGGCCGTGTAAAATAGTTAATTGTGAACATGACTTTATCCATCTGTGTGGGCTCATAACAGACAACTACAACAGTAATATTCTTGCAGTGTTACTTAGGCTATATTCAGTAAGCGGCATTCTTGTTCAAATATGTTTATTTGAACACACACACAGGAATGGTGTATAGGTATGAAAGACACGTGTACAGTTCTTATCTAAACATAAGAGAACAGACATGAACAACAAGACCCAGAGTTCTGGGCACAAAACAAATATTACAAAACAAGACACAGAACAGGGACAGGTAGAAAGAAAAAGGGTAGATGTAACTCCCCCACTTATACCCCCCTTTATCCCCCCCCCCCCATTATTCCACCCTATTCCCCTCCCGACTGCTCGGGTGGTGGGGCCAGCACACGCTGCCCAAAGGTAGATTACAATATGACAATTGAGAGTGCGTTAACTACAAATTCACAGCGCCGACTGGTCCAAGTAAGAGAGGAAAGGATGCCAGATTTGATCAAATGTTGATCATTTATTGTTCAGAATATATCTAATTCTTTCTAAGTTTACAGTGTTTGCCAATTCGCTGAGCCATAATTTGGTAGAGGGCGCTTCCCTCCTTTTCCAAAACAACAGGATTAATTTTTTTGCCGAAATGAGACTGTAAGAGATGAGTTGTTTTTGGGAGTTGGTTAATCCGTTTAGGGAATCGGACACTCCCAGGATTATCAGAAGCGGGTCTGGGTCTATTGAAGTCTCCAGAACTTCAGAGAGGACCCCAAAAATTCCACACCAATAACCATACAGGCTAGAGCATAGGGCAAAGCAGTGGAGTAGTGTACCCTGCTCAGCCTGACATTTATCACACATAGGGGATGTATCAGGAAATATCCTATGCAGTTTAGTTTTGGAATAGTGTAATCTGTGTAATACCTTAAATTGTATGAGACGATGTCTGGAGTTAATGGAGCAGGTGTGGATATACTCCAAGCTATCCTCCCAGTCTGCCACCGAAATGTCAGTCCCTAGTTCTTCCTCCCATTTTGCCTTAATGGCATCAGTAGAGGGTGCGCTAACAGATTGAAAAGCATCATATAGACGAGATATCAGTTTGTCTGAGGTGGGGCATATTTTTATGCATCCGTCAAACATGGAACGTTTAGCATTCCCAAATGTTGGGAGGTGTTTTCTAACATAGTCTCTAATTTGTAGGTATCTGAAAAAGTAGTAAGCTGCATTCTAATAGGCCTAGCAGGGCCTATCACTGAGTGATTCTTGGTAAGTCTTAAACATATCTACTTTGAAACAAAAGTATACACCTCACACACGGTTAAGGGCTTACAAAAAAGAAGACACCTGTACCATGTCAGATGTATTACATTTTGAGTTTGCATCCCAATTTTACACTTTATATACATCACAGAAGACTGAAATATAACAAAACTGTTTAACATAGAAGTGATTTTCGGTGTTAAAAAAACCAAACTTTATTAATTATGAAATTGTGAAAAATATTAATAGTGTTCCACACGAGGCCACTAGGTCATTTGACTACAGGAAAGGGTTTGAATCATTGTTTTGAGTGACGTCACTGGACAGACAAAGCGGTATACTGAAGAGGTTTCTCTCTGAGTGTGCTGTGTGGAGAACAAAACATTTCTCACATGCAGGGACTTGTCATACACACATTCCACAAAACACATGTTAGTTGGATTCACAGATACAAATTAGAATAGATTGTAGTAGTGAGAGATTCCATGACTCACAGTTAACAGAATGGAGAGAACTGTCTTGCAGAGACTAGCCTGAAACCCCATATGCAATACTATATTTCCCCAAAGGTACACAATAAATAAATGTAATTGTAATATGGTCCAGCTGCCAATACCATGTTAAGATGTTTTACATAGGCTGTCTTCAACTAGACCGTTTGATGCATGTTAAGAAACACCCTGAGACTGTTGTAGTCGATATGTTTGTGCTGTATTTGTGTATATGAGGGAAGGGGGTCAGTCTCTTGGAGAGGGGTTCTGCATACCGTAGCTATGGTGTAGGCTGTGTTACAGTGAGGGGGAAAAAGGATTTGATCCCCTGCTGATTTTGTACGTTTGCCCACAGACAAAGAAATTAGTCTATAATTTGAATGGTAGGTTTATTTGAACAGTGAGAGACAGAATAACAACAACAAAAAACAGAAAAACGCATGTCAAAAATGTTATAAATTGATTTGCATTTTAATGAGGGAAATAAGTATTTGACCCCCTCTCAATCAGAAAGATTTCTGGCTCCCAGGTGTCTTTTATACAGGTAACGAGCTGAGATTAGGAGCACACTCTTAAAGGGAGTGCTCCTAATCTCAGTTTGTTACCTGTATAAAAGACACCTGTCCACAGAAGCAATCAATCAATCAGATTCCAAACTCTCCACCATGGCCAAGACCAAAGAGCTCTCCAAGGATGTCAGGGACAATATTGTAGACCTACACAAGGCTGGAATGGGCTACAAGACCATCGCATCAAAGGGACGATGGACGGCGCCATGTACCGTCAAATCTTGGGTGAGAACCTCCTTCCCTCAGCCAGGGCATTGAAAATGGGTCGTGGATGGGTATTCCAGCATGACAATGACCCAAAACACACAGCCAAGGCAACAAAGGAGTGGCTCAAGAAGAAGCACATTAAGGTCCTGGAGTGGCCTAGCCAGTCTCCAGACCTTAATCCTATAGAAAATCTGTGGAGGGAGCTGAAGGTTCGAGTTGCCAAACGTCAGGCTCGAAACCTTAATGACTTGGAGAAGATCTGCAAAGAGGAGTGGGGCAAAATCCCTCCTGAGATGTGTGCAAACCTGGTGGCCAACTACAAGAAACGTCTGACCTCTGTGATTGCCAACAAGGGTTTTGCCACCAAGTACTAAGTCATGTTTTGCAGAGGGGTCAAATATTTATTTCCCTAATTTAAAATGCAACTCAATTTATAACATTTTTCGACATGCGTTTTTCTGGATTTTTTTGTTGTTATTGTCTCTCACTGTTCAAAGAAACCTACCATTAAAATTATAGACTGATGTCTTTGTCAGTGGGCAAACGTACAAAATCAGCAGGGGATCAAATACTTTTTCCCCTCACTGTTCTCTCTTCAACTGATTTGGGGACATTTCTAACTGCTTAATATGGCCTCTTCATTTCCAAGCTGAAGGCGCCATCCACATTCCTAAAATGTGCTTCTTTGAGGTCTTTATGACCTGGAAGTCGCTTACTGTCACGGAGTCGCTTACTGTCACGGAGTCGCTTACTGTCACAGAGTCTTTTATCCCTACAATATTTCTAAATTCTTTTTTCATGTTACACCACAAAAGAAAGCATTTCAAAAGTTTTCCAATTCAACCGAACCCCAGTTCTACCGACCTAAGTGCATTTGATAAATGTTTACCCAGAGTCTTTTGCACATTTCTAGGGCAGGGGTTCAGCTCTGAACCCAAATAAAAAATAATGAAGAAATAGTGTGTGATTTTATAGATTTATTCTCATAACTCGCGACCCACCTCTCACATGCCCAGGGCCCACTTTGGGTCATGACCCATAGTTTAAGAAACCCTACTCTAGGGTGATGGATGCCCTACACAAGCTAATTCCTCAAAGGAATTTATCCCAAATGAATTATACTGTATCGCTGTATTCCATACAGTTTCTATTCCCTGGGTATTGTGGATTTGGGTTGACTGTCATACAGTTAGATTTAGGGTTCCTAGAATAGCCTACCAGTTGGCAAAGGAAAGCTGTTTACTCTACACCTGCCATTAAATCCATACTCTCTTTGTTAGAGGTCCTGGGAGTCATTGCCCTAAAAGGCAAGCTGAACTGACCAATGTTAATAGTTAATATGTAACCTATTATACTTTCTGAAAGACAGAGACAGTGAGGGGTTTGAGAACAGAAACTTCTCCCTACAATCTCCTCCGTCAATACCTGTCCCAGACTCTTCTAAATCTAGGCCTAATCAGATTCAATAAAAACACATAGGCTTATTGGTACTCTGAGAGTTATAGAAAATGAGAGTGTTTGTGCTGCTTTACTGATCCTATTGAAATAACCTATCCAATTAAAGTGGTACTGTATTTTCCACTGGTAAGGTCCCCACGGGGACTGCAACCTGCATCTAGGCTATATCACATGGCCTGGAGGAGAGGCAGGCTTGGAGTGATGACGTCACTGTCCCTAGTGGTGGGGGAGAGGCCTCCTGCATTGTGGGACCTGCTATATTTCATTAGCCTGATTTTGTTTCGGCCTAAATGACAAGGGGTTAACTCTTATTCCCTCTTTCTTTCCCTCTTCTCTCATTCCCCTCTTCTCTATAATGTGAGTCACACCCACAGGAAGCCATGTGGCAGCCAGCGACCGAGGTGGAAGAGCAGTAGTTGCCCTAATCCATCTGTAGTGAGACCATTTAGACCTGTCACACTGTGTTTAGCCAGCCTCTATTGAAGCATACACTAGATATAGTTGTCTTAAAAATCATGGAATAGGTAGTTGCCTACTTTATCCAGTTTTAGGATCCCTGCCCCCACCCTATAGTTACATTCTCTATAAAATGAGAGTCACAAACTTGGCACACTGTCACACTATGCAATCGTTACACTGTTTTAACCATCTGCTACCCATGTGTTTTGTGACAGTGGGCTTTTCTTCTGTTCTGACCCAATATGCTAACAACACACCACACTATAAGCTAAGGCTATCCACCTCTCCAGATCCCTCACGCTCGCCCTCCTCTCTTTAGCTTCAATTCAATCTAGGCCTAAGGCACCTTTTGACTTGTTTTAGACTGCTCTTTTGGATAAAGGGAAGGGAAGAATGAAAAGTGGTGTTCACATTGCCAGAGTATATTGTAAAAACAGACCCATCAAAACAAGTCCTCTCTCACACCCTCACTCATTATGTGGTCCACATAATCTATCTTAGCCATTAACCCACTGTCTCCCTCCCTCCCTCCCCCCTCTTTCACGCTCTCTCTCCCTCCATATTTCCATTTCACCTCTCTCTTTCCATCTGGAGAGCTTCAATTGCGAGGAGAAACTGAGAGCGTACTGATAGTGCTGCTATAGTCTGCAGTTCAGCTTTGAGGAAGTCTTGGTTATTATGAAAGCTGGTCAGTGGGGAAAGAGGGTCTGGCCTTTTGATCACACCATGATGAGGACACTGTGTGTGTGTGTGCGTTTTTTATTCCTCACCCTCTCTTCCTCTTCCTTTCACTGAGGGCAGCGATGCTGGGTAATGTGGGCAAGGTGTGTTAAAGCCAAGGGTGTGTTAACGATTTGAAGCACTCTTTTGTTCGAGGTTGTAAAGATATGTGTCGTAACCTGCTGTTTTCTTCCTCTCTCCGTCACAGGGCAGTGATGCCGGGTATGGTGATGTTTCGGCGGCGCTGGTCAGTTGGCAGTGATGACCTAGTGCTGCCCGCCCTCTTCCTCTTTCTACTACACTGCGTCTGGTGAGTACTGCGTTTGGATGTTTCTCTCTCTGAGTGTATGTTCCTGTGTCTGTCTGTTGCGGTCAGGAGTCTCCGCACCAAGCGAAAAGTTTGAAGCTGTATATGAGATGAAATTCTTACCCCCAAAAATGTTGTGTCATGCCCCTCTCTCCCCCTCCCCTGCCAGGCTGGTGGTTCTGTCTGTGGTTCTGTTCGGCCTGCCCTATGGCTCGGACCAATCCTGCTCAGTCACCTTGGTGGACCATGGTCGGGGGTACCTGGGCATCCTGGTCAGCTGCCTGATCTGTGAGAGCGCCATCATGTGGCTGAGTATGAGAGGCAGCATCCTCTATACACAGCCCAGAGAAGCTGTGCAGTATGTCCTCTACATACGACTAGGTAAGACACACCAGCATGTTCTCACAAACACACTATATATAGTCACACTTAAAATATACTCCACCTGTTCTCCATAATATCCTGTCTAATTTCACAATATTGAGTAATGTTGTTTCCCTGTGTTTCACTCCCCTCTCTGCTTTCTCTCTGTCAGCCATCCTGTTGGTGGAGTTGGTATATGCAGTCGTGGGGATCGCCTGGCTTTTCCAATACTACCAACCATGCTCTGATGTCACTGCCAAGAACCTTGCTTTGGGTGAGTTAGAGACGGAGCAGCAATCAATAGAAGAAGCATGTTGGAGACTAGAGTAATCTTCAAAGAGAGAACAAGGACGGACTTGTATAACAAAGTAATGGAGTAGAAAGGCACGAGCATGTGTAGCTTTTCCTACACTCTTGCGTGGTTCGTTATCAAGAACACAATGTATCAAAACGATCCTGTCTTCACCCTGTCTCCCCCAGGGATTGTGGTGTGCAATTGGCTGGTGATCTTCAGCGTGTGTTTCACCCTCATGTGTACCTTTGACCCCACGGGACGCACCTTTGTCAAACTGAAAGCCACCCGGCGACGCCAACGCAACCTCACCACCTACACCCTCAGGTTGGTACCCTCTTCCCTGCATACTATCATCTGTACACCCTTAGGTTGGTACGATCTGCCCTACACACTACCATCTCTAAACCCTCAGGTTGGTACCTTCTGCCCTACACACTACCATCTCTACAGAGTATACCACCTACACCTCAGGTTGGTACCCTCTGCCCTACACATTACTACCCTCTCTGCCCTACCCTGACCACACCCAGCACAGCACACTAAGGTAACCATCCTGCCGTGCCTCCCTTCCTCAGACACAGGCTAGAGGAGGGCCAAGCCAGCAGCTGGAGCAGGAGACTGAAGTTCTTCATGTGCTGCACCCGAGCCCAGGACACACAGTCTGTGAGTGAAATAGAATTAATGTTCCTCTATCTATCACTCAACTTCCTATATGATACAAGCTATTCAGTGATAATCAACGGTTTTGGTTAGGATCTGTTCTTGTGGTTATTCATGGTTCAACCTGTAGCTTTCCTCTCCTGTTAGGATGCGTATTCTGAGGTGGCCAGCCTGTTTGCAGAGTTCTTCCGAGATCTGGACATTGTGCCTAGTGACATCATAGCTGGCCTGGTGCTGCTTCGCCAGAGACAGAGGTCCAACAGAGGTGCCATTCTGGACCAGGTAACAGGGGATGGGGACCAGTGTGGAGAGAGAAAGAGCGAGGGATGGGGGGGAAGGTAAAATGGTGACAGAGTAGGAGGGCCTGTGTGTGTTTTGTGTTTGACATACAGTACCTGTCAAAAGTTTGGACACACCTACTCATTCCAAGGTTTTTCTTTATTTCTTACTTTTTTCTACATTGTAGAATAATAGTGAAGACATCAAAACTATGAAATAACACATATGGAATCGTGTAGTAACCAAAAAAGTGTTAAACAAATCAAAAATATATTTGAGATTCTTCAAAGTTGCCACCCTTTGCCTTGATGACAGCTTTGCACACTCTTGCCATTCTCTCAACCAGCTTCATAAGGTAGTCACCTGGAATGCATTTCAATGAACAGACGTGCCTTGTTAATTTGTGGAATTTCCTTCCTTCTTAATGCATTTGAGCCAATCAGTTGTGTTGTGACAAGGTAGGGGTGGTATACAGAAGATAAGCCCTATTTGGTAAAAGACCAAGTCCATACTATGGCAAGAACAGCTCAAATAAGCAAAGAGAAACAACAGTCCATTATTACTTTAAGACATGAAGGTCAGTCAATCCGGAAAATGTTCTTCAAGTGCAGTCGCAACAACCATCAAGCGCTATAATGAAACTGGCTCTCATGAGGATCGCCACAGGAAAGGAAGACCCAGCGTTACCTCTGCTGCAGAGGATAAGTTCATTAGAGTTAACTGCACCTCAGATTGCAGCCCAAATAAATGCTTCAGAGTTCAAGTAACAGACATATCTCAACATCAACTGTTCAGAGGGGACTGTGTGAATCAGGCCTTCATGGTTGAATTGCTGCAAAGAACCCACTACTAAAGGACACCAATAAGAAGAAGAGACTTGCTTGGGCCAAGAAACACAAGCAATGGACATTAGACCGGTGGAAATCTGTCCTTCTGGTCTGATGAGTCAAAATTTGAGATTTTTGGTTCCAACCGCCGTGTTTTGTGAGGCGCAGAGTAGGTGAACGGATGATCGCCGCATGTGTGGTTCCCACCGTAAAGCATGAAGGAGGAGGTGTGATGATGTGGGGGTGCTTTGCTGGTGACACTGTCTGTGATTTATTTAGAATTCAAGGCACACTTAACCAGCATGGCTACCACAGCATTCTGCAGCGATACGCCATCCCATCTGGTTTGCTCTTAGTGGGACTATCATTTGTTTTTCAACAGGACAATGACCCAAAACACACCTCCAGGCTGTGTAAGGGCTATTTGACCAAGGAGAGTGATGGAGTGCTGCATCAGATGACCTGGCCTCCACAATCACCCGACCTCAACCCAATTGAGATGGTTTGGGATGAGCTGGACCGCAGAGTGAAGGAAAAGCAGCCAACAAGTGCTCAGCATATGTGGGAACTCCTTCAAGACTGTTGGAAAAGCATTTCTCGTGAAGCTGGTTGAGAGAAGTGTGCAGAGCTGTCATCAAGGGAAAGGGTGGCTACTTTGAAAAATCTGAAATATAAAATATATTTTGATTTAACACTTTTTTTGGTTACTACATGATTCCAGGTGTGTTATTTCATAGTTTTGATGTCTTCACTATTATTCTACAATGTAGAAAATAGTAAAAATAAAGAAAACCCCTGGAATGAGTAGGTGTGTCCAAACTATTGACTGGTACTGTAGTCTTACTAGTACTGTATATTCCAATATGTGAAATTGTGTGATGTGTGTTGTTTTTCTCCCTCAGGCCAACAATGACATTTTAGCCTTCTTATCTGGAATGCCTGTAACTCGCAACACCAAATACCTGGACCTTAAGAACTCGGTGAGTTTGTGTTCGTGGATTTATATTGAACCTCTAAGGCAGCAGTGTAGCCTCTGTCTCTCTGTTTGTGGATGTATTTTTAACATTGTGTGTGTGTGTCCCTCAGACGGAGATGGGCATGTACAAGGAGGTGTGTTACTACATGCTGTTTGCCCTGGCCGCGTACGGCTGGCCCATGTACCTAATGAGGAAGCCTGCGTGTGGGCTGTGCCGCCTGACCAGCTCCTGCCAGTAAGTCTGCCTGCCTCCCTGGCGGGCTCCCCGCCTCCCATCCCATGCACTTACACCGGTTTCACATTTCACATTCATCAGCATTGACAAAGTGGTAATCCACTGGGACAATAACACTCTGGTCAGACCCCACTCTCTGACACAGTGGGTAAACAATGGAGCACTGACACACAGCGTGTTCCACTCCACTGTTCAGACAAAACACTGAACCACGCACTAACCACTTGACTAGTGATACAAATACCTAAATACAGTGAATCACACAGATATGTTTGTGTTTTAGACTCACACACTCAATCTAATGACCTATTGAAGTAATCTCTCTCCATCTCTCCCCTTTCTCACTCTCTCTCTTCCTCTCTTTATTTCCCTCATCTATGTGTGTCTGTCCTCTACTCTCTCTCAGCTGTACATCAGGGTCTGGCTCTAGGCTGTCCCAGACAGTGACGGTGGAGGAGGATAACTGTTGTGGCTGTAACGTCCTGGCTATCCGCCGCCACTTCCTGGACAGAGAGCTGAAGCAGGTCCACGTTGTCTACACATCCTGGCACGACGCGGTGAGTAGAGTACCCAACGGAAGGGTGACCGACTTAGGGGTCAGGCGTCAGTCTGGACAATTACAAGGCATGACTAGAATACAGCAGATACAACATGGCGTGTTCGTAGAAGCAATTTTCACTGTACAGATGAACAAGTGTATGATTTCTCATATTGTCTGTCAGGCAGACATTTTCTGAATCCCTCTCCTTGGAATTGTTTCTCTTAATGACTCCTTGATGATATATTGCACTTAGTGCCCCCCAATAATAGATGTAATATAACACCTTTTATAAACTGGGTGGTTTCGAGCCCTTAATGCTGATTGGTTGACAGCCGTGGTATATCAGACCGTATACCACAGGTATAAGTGACAAAACATTTATTTTGACTGCTCTAATTTACGTTGGTAACCAGTTTATAATAGCAATAAGACACCTCGGGGGTTTGTGGTATATGGCCAATATACCACGGCTAAGGGCTGTATCCAGGCACTCCGTGTTGCATCATGCTAAGATCAGCCCTTAGCCGTGGGATATTGGCCATATACCACACCCCCTTTGGCCTTATTGCTTAAATATTGCATTGCTCTGTACCAAGGGAAGTAAATCACACTGCCAATTGGCTGGCTGGACAAATATCCCAATCACATACAAAATATTACACCTGTTAATTATTTTCCGTTTGCAGAGGGAAGTTGCCATAGCGAGAGAGCACTCAAAACACACTGATTTGTAAAGCAGACTTCTCTGTTAACTGGGCCAAGTCTGACTTTCCATCCATTAAAGCACACCATGCAGGCTAGCTAGCAGGAGAGTGGAGGGTCTGGAGTCTGCAGACTCGCATCACAGAGAGTTAGGCCAGGACACTCCATGATGGAAGTCATCATTATAGTCCTTGGCTGTTTCATCTGCGATGTCTTTGATTGATGTGTGTAACTAAAAGAAATAGATTTAGCTGCTACCTCTCTCACTATGCTCTCTCTCCCCTTCATAGGTTTACGAGACACCTTTCTTTGTGGCTGTGGATCACGGGAAAAAGAAAGTTGTCATCAGCATTCGAGGAACCCTGTCCCCCAAAGTAAGACACCACACACTGTGACACAGTGACAAACCAATGACTCACAAGTGACTGACCAGAGAGTAATCTAACTACCATGGTTATGTACCAAATGGCAACCTATTCCCTATATATTGCAACACTTT
Source organism: Coregonus clupeaformis (assembly GCF_020615455.1). Lineage (NCBI taxonomy): Eukaryota > Metazoa > Chordata > Actinopteri > Salmoniformes > Salmonidae > Coregonus > Coregonus clupeaformis. The sequence goes on along the minus strand of NW_025537948.1, from coordinate 1,744 downwards.
TGACAAGAGCTTCTGGTCAAAAGTTGTGCATGTAGTGTTTAAAAAAAGAGAGAGGGTGATTGCATCTCCCAAAAAGACTGCAACAACCTACACAGTCCACTATATAGGTCAAAAGGTGCTATTTGGGATGTACAGTGGGGAAAAAAAGTATTTAGTCAGCCACCAATTGTGCAAGTTCTCCCACTTAAAAAGTTGAGAGAGGCCTGTAATTTTCATCATAGGTACAAGTCAACTATGACAGACAAAATGAGAGAAAAAAATCCAGAAAATCACATTGTAGGATTTTTTATGAATGTATTTGCAAATTATGGTGGAAAATAAGTATTTGGTCAATAACAAAAGTTTCTCAATACTTTGTTATATACCCTTTGTTGGCAATGACACAGGTCAAACGTTTTCTGTAAGTCTTCACAAGGTTTTCACACACTGTTGCTGGTATTTTGGCCCATTCCTCCATGCAGATCTCCTCTAGAGCAGTGATGTTTTGGGGCTGTCGCTGGGCAACACGGACTTTCAACTCCCTCAAAAGATTTTCTATGGGGGTTGAGATCTGGAGACTGGCTAGGCCACTCCAGGACCTTGAAATGCTTCTTACGAAGCCACTCCTTCGTTGCCCGGGCGGTGTGTTTGGGATCATTGTCATGCTGAAAGACCCAGCCACGTTTCATCTTCAATGCCCTTGCTGATGGAAGGAGGTTTTCACTCAAAATCTCACGATACATGGCCCCATTCATTCTTTCCTTTACACGGATCAGTCGTCCTGGTCCCTTTGCAGAAAAACAGCCCCAAAGCATAATGTTTCCACCCCCATGCTTCACAGTAGGTATGGTGTTCTTTGGATGCAACTCAGCATTCTTTGTCCTCCAAACACGACGAGTTGAGTTTTTACCAAAAAAGTTCTATTTTGGTTTCATCTGACCATCTGACATTCTCCCAATCCTCTTCTGGATCATCCAAATGCACTCTAGCAAACTTCAGACGGGCCTGGACATGTACTGGCTTAAGCAGGGGGACACGTCTGGCACTGCAGGATTTGAGTCCCTGGCGGCGTAGTGTGTTACTGATGGTAGGCTTTGTTACTTTGGTCCCAGCTCTCTGCAGGTCATTCACTAGGTCCCCCCGTGTGGTTCTGGGATTTTTGCTCACCGTTCTTGTGATCATTTTGACCCCACGGGGTGAGATCTTGCATGGAGCCCCAGATCGAGGGAGATTATCAGTGGTCTTGTATGTCTTCCATTTCCTAATAATTGCTCCCACAGTTGATTTCTTCAAACCAAGCTGCTTACCTATTGCAGATTCAGTCTTCCCAGCCTGGTGCAGGTCTACAATTTTGTTTCTGGTGTCCTTTGACAGCTCTTTTGGTCTTGGCCATAGTGGAGTTTGGAGTGTGACTGTTTGAGGTTGTGGACATGTGTCTTTTATACTGATAACAAGTTCAAACAGGTGCCATTAATACAGGTAACGAGTGGAGGACAGAGGAGCCTCTTAAAGAAGAAGTTACAGGTCTGTGAGAGCCAGATATCTTGCTTGTTTTTAGGTGACCAAATACTTATTTTCCACCATAATTTGCAAATAAATTCATAAAAAATCCTACAATGTGATTTTCTGGATTTTCTTTTCTCAATTTGTCTGTCATAGTTGATGTGTACCTATGATGGAAATTACAGGCCTCTCTCATCTTTTTAAGTGGGAGAACTTGCACACATTGGTGGCTGACTAAATCCTTTTTTTCCCCCACTGTAAG
>NW_025537947.1:0-25245 GCF_020615455.1 Coregonus clupeaformis | reverse complement strand
CTGTTTGGTGAGCTAATCAAATCAAATCAAATCAAATCAAATTTTATTGGTCACATGCGCCCGAATACAACAGGTGCAGACATTGCAGTGAAATGCTTACTTACAGCCCTTAACCAACAGTGCATTTATTTTTAAACAAAAAAGTAAGAATAAAACAACAACAACAAAAAAGTGTTGAGAAAAAAAGAGCAGAAGTAAAATAAAGTGACAGTAGGGGGAGGCTATATATACAGTAAAATAAAGTGACAGTAGGAGGCTATATATACAGGGGGGTACCGTTGCAGAGAGTCAATGTGCTGGGGGCACCGGCTAGTTGAGGTAGTTGAGGTAATATGTACATGTGGGTAGAGTTAAAGTGACTATGCATAAATACTTAACAGAGTAGCAGCAGCGTAAAAAAAGGATGGGGAGGGGGGCAGTGCAAATAGTCCGGGTAGCCATGATTAGCTGTTCAGAGTCTTATGGCTTGGGGGTAGAAGCTGTTGAGAAGTCTTTTGGACCTAGACTTGGCACTCCGGTACCGCTTGCCGTCGTGCAGAGAGAGAGACAGTCTATGACTAGGGTGGCTGGAGTCTTTGACAATTTTGAGGGCCTTCCTCCGACACCGCCTGGTATAGAGGTCCTGGATGGCAGGGAGCTTTGCCCCAGTGATGTGTACTGGGCCGTACGCACTACCTTCTGTAGTGCCTTGCGGTCAGAGGCCAAGCAGTTGCCATACCAGGCGGTGATGCAACCAGTCAGGATGCTCTCGATGGTGCAGCTGTAGAATTTTTGAGGATCTGAGGACCCATGCCAAATCCTTTTAGTCTCCTGAGGGGGAATAGGCTTTGTCGTGCCCTCTTCACGACTGTCTTGGTGTGTTTGGACCATGATAGTTCGTTAGTGATGTGGACACCAAGGAACTTGAAGCTCTCAACCTGTTCCACTACAGCCCGTCGATGAGAATGGGGCGTGCTCAGTCCTCTTTTTTTCCTGTAGTCCACAATCATCTCCTTTGTCTTGGTCACGTTGCGGGAGAGGTTGTTGTCCTGGCACCACACGGCCAGATCTCTGACCTCCTCCCTATAGGCTGTCTCATCGTTGTCGGTGATCAGGCCTACCACTGTTGTGTCATCGGCAAACTTAATGATGGTGTTGGAGTCGTGCCTGGCCATGCAGTCATGGGTGAACAGAGAGTACAGGAGGGACTGAGCACGCACCCTGAGGGCCCCGTGTTGAGGATCAGTGTGGCAGATGTGTTGTTACCTACCCTTACCACCTGGGGCGGCCCGTCAGGAAGTCCAGGATCCAGTTGCAGAGGGAGGTGTTTAGTCCCAGGATCCTTAGCTTAGTGATGAGCTTAGAGGGCACTATGGTGTTGAATGCTGAGCTGTAGTCAATGAATAGCATTCTCACGTAGGTGTTCCTCTTGTCCAGGTGGGAAAGGGCAGTGTGGAGTGCGATAGAGATTGCATCATCTGTGGATCTGTTGGGGCGGTATGCAAATTGGAGTGGGTCTAGGGTTTCTGGGATTTATGCTGTTGATGTGAGCCATGACCAGTCTTTCAAAGCACTTCATGGCTACAGACGTCAGTGCTACTGGGTCGGTAGTCATTTAGGCAGGTTATCTTAGAGTTCTTGGGCACGGGGACTATGGTGGTCTGCTTGAAACATGTTGGTATTACAGACTCAGTCAGGGACATGTTGAAAATGTCAGTGAAGACACTTGCCAGTTGGTCAGCACATGCTCGGAGTACACGTCCTGGTAATCCGTCTTGCCCTGCGGCCTTGTGAATGTTGACCTGCTTAAAAGTCTTACTCACATCGGCTACGGAGAGCGTGATCACATAGTCGTCCGGAACAGCTGGTGCTCTCATGCATGCTTCAGTGTTGCTTGCCTCGAAGCGAGCATAGAAGTGGTTTAGCTCGTCTGGTAATGACTGATGAAAGGTGTTGAATGACAGAGGTAAGGCATCATGTTGAAAATTAATCTGAAATTCCTTGTTGACACTGATATATACTGACAGTAGAATTATCTCTAAGTTTCTGATGATGTCAGAAAACTTTAGAGTGATACTGCGAATGACCTTTCTGCACAAAGCTATACAAGGAATATGTTGTGAATAAGGTTCCCATGGCATATAAATGGCACATTTAGAATGAATTAATGTCAGGTGAATGTTTTTAATGTCACATTTGTTTCACTTTGACCTTGGTGTGAAGAATTCTCTCCCATCTCACTACGATGATAGATTATGGGTTTTGTAGTTTATTAGAATTTCCTGCCTCATCTTGTATGACAGAAGGTGATACTCGCGAAGGTGATACTCGCGACTAGCGACTTGCTGGTGCTTAGGCCCAGCATGAGGACTCAATACATTGTTTGGATGGATGTCTGTATATTTTTATCTCACAGAAGAGTCACACCTTCACCGTGGCAATCTCCAGGGACGAGACGTTCCCACGGAAGTCCTGGGGTCACTGACGCCAGGAGAGGTGTGAAGAATTTATAAAGAGCTAAGAATATTGATATGTCTTATTACATTGTATATTGGGTTGACTGGTTATCAGACACATTCCTGTTGTTCAGTCATAACATTCAAATGTAGTTGATTAGATTATAGTCTGAGTGTGTTGTTTCTGCCTATTGTTTTCACTAGCAAAGTTGGGGGTGAGTTGGGGGTGAGTTCCTGCTTGAATTTGGTTAAAAGGGCAGTGAATTTGCTCATACTTTGATAACTTATTAGCAAGCTCCTGTGTGTATCAGACACATATCGTTTTTTCTCTTAGAGATCATTTTGAACTGAAGACGTGTAATCACGTTAAGCCTTATCTAGTTGATAGTAATTTACTCTGTGTTAATCATGTACTTCATGTACACTGTAATTGTTTGAGTGTTTGAATTCTTTCGTAACTAATACAGCCTATTAGTTGAATTAAGTAAATGCATCCTTGTTTTAGAGTGTAATTATTTGTTTGACTATACGTTTATAATTTAGTAGGTCTATTGGTATATTATTATAATTATTATTTGTACTACACATAGCATATGCTTCGGTTACACCTTGACATCCCTGATCTACTTCACTCAATACATTAGTGCTAGAACATTGGTCGCCAGGATTAGCTGTTAGTATCCAGCCTCTTAATAACTGCATAATGGTGCAAGATAGACACATGTTCATTATAGCCATACTGAGAGGTGATGTAAGGCTCGCTACCTTGACTACAGTGGGGAGAACAAGTATTTGATACACTGCCGATTTTGCAGGTTTTCCTACTTACAAAGCATGTAGAGGTCTGTAATTTTTATCATAGGTACACTTCAACTGTGAGAGACGGAATCTAAAACAAAAATCCAGAAAATCATTGTATGATTTTTTAAGTAATTGATTTGCATTTATTGCATGACATAAGTATTTGATACATCAGAAAAGCAGAACTTAATATTTGGTACAGAAACCTTTGTTTGCAATTACAGAGAACATATGTTTCCTGTAGGTCTTGACCAGGATTGCACACACACTGCAGCAGGGATTTTGGCCCACTCCTCCATACAGACCTTCTCCAGATCCTTCAGGTTTCGGGGCTGTCGCTGGGCAATACGGATTTTCAGCTCCCTCCAAAGATGTTCTATTGGGTTCAGGTCTGGAGACTGGCTAGGCCACTCCAGGACCTTGAGATGCTTCTTACGGAGCCACTCCTTAGTTGCCCTGGCTGTGTGTTTTGGGTCGTTGTCATGCTGGAAGACCCAGCCACGACCCATCTTCAATGCTCTTACTGAGGGAAGGAGGTTGTTGGCCAAGATCTCGCGATACATGGCCCCATCCATCCTCCCCTCAATACGGTGCAGTCGTCCTGTCCCCTTTGCAGAAAAGCATCCCCAAAGAATGATGTTTCAAACTCCATGCTTCACGGTTGGGATGGTATTCTTGGGGTTGTACTCATCCTTCTTCTTGATCCAAACACGGCGAGTGGAGTTTAGACCAAAAAGCTCTATATTTGTCTCATCAGACCACATAACCTTCTCCCATTCCTCCTCTGGATCATCCAGATGGTCATTGGCAAACTTCAGACGGGCCTGGACATGCGCTGGCTTGAGCAGGGGGACCTTGCGTGCGCTGCAGGATTTTAATCCATGACGGTGTAGTGTGTTACTAATGGTTTTCTTTGAGACTGTGGTCCCAGCTCTCTTAAGGTCATTGACCAGGTCCTGCCGTGTAGTTCTGGGCTGATCCTCACCTTCCTCATGATCATTGATGCCCCATGAGGTGAGATCTTGCATGGAGCCCCAGACCGAGGGTGATTGACCGTCATCTTGAACTTCTTCCATTTTCTAATAATTGCGCCAACAGTTGTTGCCTTCTCACCAAGCTGCTTGCCTATTGTCCTGTAGCCCATCCCAGCCTTGTGCAGGTCTACAATTTTATCCCTGATGTCCTTACACAGCTCTCTGGTCTTGGCCATTGTGGAGAGGTTGGAGTCTGTTTGATTGAGTGTGTGGACAGGTGTCTTTTATACAGGTAACGAGTTAAAACAGGTGCAGTTAATACAGGTAATGAGGGGAGAACAGGAGGGCTTCTTAAAGAAAAACTAACAGGTCTGTGAGAGCCGGAATTCTTAATGGTTGGTAGGCGATCAAATACTTATGTCATGCAATAAAATGCAAATTAATTACTTAAAAATCATACAATGTGATTTTCTGGATTTTTGTTTTAGATTCGGTCTCGCACAGTTGAAGTGTACCTATGATAAAAATTACAGACCTCTACATGCTTTGTAAGTAGGAAAACCTGCAAAATCGGCAGTGTATCAAATACTTGTTCTCCCCACTGTAGATCCTCCAGAGACGCACAGGGCCTGTTGCATTTACTCACATACAGTGGGGTAAAAAAGTATTTAGTCAGCCACCAATTGTGCAAGTTCTCCCACTTAAAAAGATGAGAGAGGCCTGTAATTTTGATCATAGGTACACGTCAACTATGACAGACAAAATGAGGAAAAAAATTCCAGAAAATCACATTGTAGGATTTTTTATGAATTTATTTGCAAATTATGGTGGAAAATAAGTATTTGGTCAATAACAAAAGTTTCTCAATACTTTGTTATATACCCTTTGTTGGCAATGACACAGGTCAAACGTTTTCTGTAAGTCTTCACAAGGTTTTCACACACTGTTGCTGGTATTTTGGCCCATTCCTCCATGCAGATCTCCTCTAGAGCAGTGATGTTTTGGGGCTGTCGCTGGGCAACACAGACTTTCAACTCCCTCCAAAGATTTTCTATGGGGTTGAGATCTGGAGACTGGCTAGGCCACTCCAGGACCTTGAAATGCTTCTTACGAAGCCACTCCTTCGTTGCCCGGGCGGTGTGTTTGGGATCATTGTCATGCTGAAAGACCCAGCCACGTTTCATCTTCAATGCCCTTGCTGATGGAAGGAGGTTTTCACTCAAAACCCCATTCATTCTTTCCTTTACACGGATCAATCGTCCTGGTCCCTTTGCAGAAAAACAGCCCCAAAGCATGATGTTTCCACCCCCATGCTTCACAGTAGGTATGGTGTTCTTTGGATGCAACTCCAGCATTCTTTGTCCTCCAAACACGACGAGTTGAGTTTTTACCAAAAGTTCTATTTTGGTTACATCTGACCATATGACATTCTCCCAATCCTCTTCTGGATCATCCAAATGCACTCTAGCAAACTTCAGACGGGCCTGGACATGTACTGGCTTAAGCAGGGGGACACGTCTGGCACTGCAGAGTCCCTGGCGGCGTAGTGTGTTACTGATGGTAGGCTTTGTTACTTTGGTCCCAGCTCTCTGCAGGTCATTCACTAGGTCCCCCCATGTGGTTCTGGGATTTTTGCTCACCGTTCTTGTGATCATTTTGACCCCACGGGGTGAGATCTTGCGTGGAGCCCCAGATCGAGGGAGATTATCAGTGTCTTCCGTTTCCTAATAATTGCTCCCACAGTTGATTTCTTCAAACCAAGCTGCTTACCTATTGCAGATTCAGTCTTCCCAGCCTGGTGCAGGTCTACAATTTTGTTTCTGGTGTCCTTTGACAGCTCTTTGGTCTTGGCCATAGTGGAGTTTGGAGTGTGACTGTTTGAGGTTGTGGACAGGTGTCTTTTATACTGATAACAAGTTCAAACAGGTGCCATAATACAGGTAACGAGTGGAGGACAGAGGAGCCTCTTAAATAAGAAGTTACAGGTCTGTGAGAGTCAGAAATCTTGCTTGTTTGTAGGTGACCAAATACTTATTTTCCACCATAATTTGCAAATAAATTCATTAAAAATCCTACAATGTGATTTTCAGGATTTTTTTTCCTCAATTTGTCTGTCATAGTTGACGTGTACCTATGATGAAAATTACAGGCCTCTCTCATCTTTTTAAGTGGGAGAACTTGCACAATTGGTGCATTAAGCCTTATTCTAAAATGTATAGAATAAAACATTTTCGTCATCAATCTACACACAATACCCCATAATGCCAAAGCGAAAACAGGTTTCTAGAAAGTTTTACAAATATATTAAACATTTAAAACAGAAATACCTTATTTACATAGGTATTCAGACCCTTTGCTATGATACTCGAAATTGAGCTCAGGTGCATCCTGTTTCCATTGATCATCCTTGAGATGTTTCTTCAACTTGATTGGAGTCCACCTGTGGTAAATTCAACTGACTGGACATGATTTGGAAAGGCACACACCTGTCAATATAAGGTCCCACAGTTGACAGTGCATGTCGGAGCAAAAACCAAGCCATGAAGTCGAAGGAATTGTCCAGAGAGCTCCGAGACAGGATTGTGTCGAGGCACAGATCTGGGGAAGGGTACCAAAAAATGTCTGCAGCATTGAAGGTCCCCAAGAACACAGTGGCCTCCATCATTCTTAACTGGAAGAAGTTTGGAACCACTAAGACTCTTTCTAGAGCTGGCCGCCCGGCCAAACTGAGCAATCGGGGGAGAAGGGCCTTGGTCAAGGAGGTCACTCTGACAGAGCTCCAGAGTTCCTCTGTGGAGATGGGAGAACCTTCCAGAAGGACAACCATCTCTGCAGCACTCTACCAATCAGGCCTTTATGGTAGAGTGGCCAGACTGAAGCCACTCCTCAGTAAAAGGCACATGACAGCCCCCTTGGACTTTGCCAAAAGGCACCTAAAGGACTCTCAGACCATGAGAAACAAGATTCTCTGGTCTGATGAAACAAAGATTGAACTCTTTGGCCTGAATGCCAAGCGTCACGTCTGGAGGAAACCTGCCACCATCCCTTCGGTGAAGCATGGTGGTGGTAGCATCATGCTGTGGGGATGTTTTTCAGCCTGCAGGGACTGGGAGACTAGTCAGGATCAAGGAAAAGGTGAACGGCGCAAAGTACAGAGAGATCCTTGATGAAAACCTGCTCCAGGGTGCTCAGGACCTCAGACTGGGGCGAAGGTTCACCTTCCAACAGGACAATGACCCTAAGCACACAGCCAAGACAACGCAGGAGTGGCTTTGGGACAAGTCTCTGAATGTCCTTGAGTGGCCCAGCCAGAGCCCGGGCTTGAACCCTTTCGAATATCTCTGGAGAGACCTGAAAATAGCTGTGCAGCGACGCTCCCCATCCAACCTGACAGAGCTTGAGATGAACTTCCCAAATACAGGTGTGCCAAGCTTGTAGCGTCATACCCTTACTCCTGAGTGGCGCAGTGGTCTAAGGCACTGCATCGCAGTGCTAACTGTGCCACTAGAGATCCTGGTTCGAATCCAGGCTCTGTCGCAGCCGGCCGCGACCGGGAGACTCATGGGCGGCGCACAATTGGCCCAGCGTCGTCCAGGGTAGGGGAGGGAATGTCCGGCAGGGATGTAGCTCAGTTGATAGAGCATGGCGTTTGCAACGCCAGGGTTGTGGGTTCGATTCCCACGGGGAGCCAGTATAAAAAAAATATATATATTCACTAACTGTAAGTCGCTCTGGATAAGAGCGTCTGCTAAATGACTTAAATGTAAAATGTAAGAATCTAGGCTGTAATCGCTGCCAAAGGTGCTTCAACAAAGTACTGAGTAAGGTTTTTTTTATTTTAATAAATTTGCTACATTTCTAAAAACCTGTTTTTGCTTTGTCATTATGGGGTATTGTGTGTATATTGATTAGGGGGGGAAAACAATGTAATCCTTTTTAGAATATGTCATGAGCCCTCTCACTCCACCGGGTTACCACCTTAATTTGTTTCCACTCTGCTCACCACTCTCTCTCTACTCAGCCTAACTAGCTCCACCTGTCCCTGCTCTGCTCGGCTCTAATTACTCTGCCAGCTGCGCTGCATTACCCACTAACCTCTCCCAGTATTTATAGCCCTGTCTTTCAGCTCTCCTTTGTCAGATCGTCTGCAAAGCTCACACCCGGAACCTGTGTGCTCGCGCTTCTGGCTCACCCCTGTTTTGTGACCCCGGACCTGCCTGATTCCTGGATACTCTTCTGCCCCAGGAAAACCAGACCTGCTTTCTGCCATTACGACTCCTGACTACTCTTCGACCCGGTAACTCTGACCAGCCTTCTGCCTTGCTACAACGTATTTGGATTTCCCTTGAACTGTACTTCTGCCTGTTTTCATCCGCCCCGTTGTGTCTGTGTTTCCTCCCCCCAGGACTTCTGGACCACCAACCACCGCGTCATCGGACGCATCGCTGCCACTGGGGGAGGCACAGACCCAGCACATCGGACGGGATAACCCCTGGAGCCTTCACTCACTCCCTACATCCCTTTCCCCTTAAGTTTAAATAAACTTTCTGGTGTGACGCAATTGTGGTCCTCTTGTCGTCTGTCTGAACCGTGACAGTACGATCTGACCATCATGGACTCAGCGCACACCTCCCCCCGACATGGAAACCGAAGAACCTGAGCAACCCACCGCCATGCTACGCCTGGAACACACTGAGAGAGAGCTAGGCCGCATGAGCGGCGACATCACCTCTCTGCTTCAGGTCGGCCACCAACAGCATCAGCAGTTCCAGCAGCACCAGCAGCAGTCCCAGCAGCAGCAACAACAACTCGCCATGATCATTCAACTCCTCACCAACCTGACCCCAGCCAGTCTGCCCACCAGCCCTGCCCCCGAAGTTACCTGCCCCGGTCATTGCAGCCGCTGCTCCGGAACCCAAGATTGGAAACCCCGAGCGGTTCAACGGCGATTCAACCCAGGTCCGGCCATTCCTGACTAGCTGCCGACTTCAGTTCTCCCTTGCAGCCAAGGACCTTCGCCACGGAGGGGGCTAAGGTTGGGTATGCCATCACTCACCTGACGGGCCGAGCTCGACTCTGGGGAACAGCAGAGTTCGAACGTCAAACCCCCGCATGTGCAACCTTCGACCTGTTTGCTGAGGAGATGCTGAAGGTGTTTGACCTGGATTCACCAACCGCAGAGGCGTCTCGTGAACTGTTCAGTATTCGACAAGGCAGACGTACAGTCGCAGACCATTCCATCGACTTCCGAACCCTGGCTAGACGAAGTTCTTGGAACACACCATCGTTGGTGGACGCGTTCTTCCATAGTTTGGCTGACTATATCAAGGACGAGTTGGTCTCCCAGGAACTGCCTTCCACTCTTGATGAAGCCATCGCACTGACTGTCAGGATCGACAGAAGGATACAGACCCGTGCGTCGTGAGAGGGGGGCGCCAAGGTCCACCTACTACCGGCATTCGGAGAGATCCGACTGGGCTCCTGTCATCTACTGCCACTCACCCAGGTCAGCTTGATCAGTCTGAGCCTATGGAGATTGGGCGAGCCTCTCTCACTCCTGCAGAGCGCCAGCGACGCTTCACCTCAAACCTCTGCCTCTATTGTGGAGGTGATGGACATCGTGTGGTAACCTGCCCTTTAAAGGGCCGAAGCTCACCGGGCATAGGGGAGTCCGGTTGAGTTCAATGACCATCCAGTCCTCCGACCGCAAACCCCTGCTGCAAGTTCACCTCCGCCTCTCTGACTCAACTCACACCCTGGCTGCTCTGGTGGATTCTGGCGCCCGAAGCCAACATAATGGACATCAAGCTGGCACGCCAACTGGGACTGGAGAACCTCCGTTTGACACCTCCTATTCCTGCCCGGGCACTGGACGGACACTTACTCGGATCGGTCACTCATGTCACGGCCCCGGTCTCGATGGGTCTGTCCGGAAACCATCAAGAAACTATCCAGTTTCACCTGCTCCCCTCTCCAGGCCAACCCTCATCCTGGGTTACCCATGGCTCCGCCCGGCACAACCCTCAGCTCGACTGGGTGACCGGGTGATCAGGGAGTGGGGAGAGGACTGCCACCGAACCTGCCTGCTTGCTGCCGCACTACCCCTCGGCCAGTACCTACTAACTCCGCTCCTGACCTCTCCAATGTCCCAGAATGCTACCATGGTCTCAGAGAGGTGTTTAACAAAGCTAGAGCCACACTCCTCAGATCCGTTGCCAGCTACACTACCGGGGCCAACCGCGGAGAATTCCTGCTCCCACCTACCATGTTGGTCAAAGGGTGTGGTTGTCATCGAAGAACCTGCCACTCAGGGTGGAGTCGCAGAAGCTGGCACCTCGGTTCATTGGCCCATTCCCTATCATAAGAGTGATTAGCCCAACTGCTGTCCGGCTCCAACTGCCTGATTCCCTGAGGGTGCACCCCACGTTCCATGTGTCTAAGATTAAGCCCATCCATGAGAGTCCGCTGGTCCCTGCTGCGCCTGGTCCTCCTCCTCCACGGCTCGTCGATGGTGGTCTGGTTTACACCGTCCGCCGCCTGCTTCGGTCCAGACGGAGGGGTAGGGGTCTCCAGTACCTCATTGACTGGGAGGGCTATGGACCTGAGGAAAGGACCTGGGTGCCAGCTAGTCGGATTGTGGATAGGACTCTCATCACCGCTTTCCACCAACGGCATCCTGATCAACCTGCAATCCGTAGGGGGCCGCCCCCAGAGGGATCCCTAACCGTCCTGCCCGCTCGGCTTCCTGTCCTGTGCCTGATCCTGTCTCGGACCTGTCCCATCTCCCGACCACGGCCCTCCGGCTTCCTCCGAGGATGAGGACGTTCGCTCGGACCGTTCGGAGGAGTTCCTAGCCCTCCTCCGGCTCCCCTCCTCCCGCCCGGCGTGGTGTTGCTCTTGGGACTTCTGGGGCCGTCCCTTGGGGGGTTCTGTCATGAGCCCTCTCACTCCACCGGGTTACCACCTTAATTTGTTTCCACTCTGCTCACCACTCTCTCTCTACTCAGCCTAACTAGCTCCACCTGTCCCTGCTCTGCTCGGCTCTAATTACTCTGCCAGCTGCGCTGCATTACCCACTAACCTCTCCCAGTATTTATAGCCCTGTCTTTCAGCTCTCCTTTGTCAGATCGTCTGCAAAGCTCACACCCGAACCTGTGTGCTCGCGCTTCTGGCTCACCCCTGTTTTGTGACCCCGGACCTGCCTGATTCCTGGATACTCTTCTGCCCCAGGAAAAACCAGACCTGCTTTCTGCCATTACGACTCCTGACTACTCTTCGACCCCGGTAACTCTGACCAGCCTTCTGCCTTGCTACAACGTATTTGGATTTCCCTTGAACTGTACTTCTGCCTGTTTTCATCCGCCCCGTTGTGTCTGTGTTTCCTCCCCCAGGACTTCTGGACCACCAACCACCGGCGTCATCGGACGCATCGCTGCCACTGGGGGAGGCACAGACCCAGCACATCGGACGGGATAACCCCTGGAGCCTTCACTCACTCCCTACATCCCTTTCCCCTTAAGTTTAAATAAACTTTCTGGTGTGACGCAATTGTGGTCCTCTTGTCGTCTGTCTGAACCGTGACAGAATAAGGCTGTAGCGTAAACAAAATGTGGAAAAAGTCAAGGGGTCTGAATACTTTCCGAATGCACTCTATGTTAGGTGGCAAAGTGACAACTCAAAGGTTTTATCTATTTTTATCTTGGCACTCTCAGTTACAGCTGAGCTTTCAATGAATGGACACCATGGTCACCCAGACAACTGTTGGAATCTAGCCTACTCATGTTACAGTTTAATCTTAAACAATAGTTTGAAATTGAGATGTTTAAATACATGTAATTTAAGTTTGTTTTTTATAAGTAATTTTAAATATATTTATATTTAATAGGTATCACAAGTACTAGAGTAAATAACAAGGTGTGCCTAATGGGTATCGCTAGTAATTACACTGTACTTAGGCTGCATGAGTTTTAACAAAGTTCATGGTCTAGCCTATGTATTGTACAACATCATGCAACATACAAGAGTAGATTTTAGACACTAAACTTTATTCATTTTCTGGCATATAGATGAAATACTATTGATGTGAATTTGTAACTAAAGCATAAAGAGTCCATCATATTTAAAATAGATTATATTTTATATTGCACTGCACACATGCAATGTATTTTAATGAACACATGATCCGCATGACATTGCCGATCCACAAAGCAAAAAGAAAACAGAGGGGTTTTCAAAGACTGGACTACATATCAATCTGCATACATTACATCTCTCAGCTCCCTGGAACACCATCTGGAATTATTTGAGAGAATACACAGGGAGACAGGGGCTGTATCCCAAATGGCACCCAGTGACCTACATAGTGCATTACTTTTGACCAGGGCCCATAGAGCTCTGGTCAAAAGTAGTCCGCTATGTAGTGAATAGGGTGCCATTTGGGACGCACACAGATACTTTCCAAACAATGTATTTGAAAAAAGTTTTCCCCTTGTTTTTGCACATTGTCTACTACGCCTCTAGTCCTCACTTGGGGTTGTGCTTTTACATTTGACCGCTTTTATTATGAAGTTGATCATACAACAACCATTAGTTTATATTTCCTTGGGTGGGAGTCTTTGTAATCAAACAGATCTGAGTGGAATAGGACCTGCATAAAGAATGAAGAGATTTTGAGGTGCAGCCAGACTGAGCTGCTGTAATTGCTGGAAGCATTAATCATTTGCAACACTGAAAACAAAATGTAATTTCCTTGCTGTCTGTACAAATGAAATTCAAAAATATTCAGAAATGAAAGGCAGCAAAACACACCTACCTAACACACACACTAACACATGAGCATGAACGTATGCACACACACACACACACACACACACACACACACACACACACACACTAGTTAATGCAACATCCCAATTACAGTGTCTTATTTTTCCCTCTAAAAAGGTCCATACTCCTCCGCCGCTAGGAGCCTTGAATGTTGAGCCAACATTTGCATGCTAAAAAAGGTTTTATAATTCATGACAGTCATAATAAAGTATAATTCTCATATGGTCCTGCTCATGAAAATGGGGCTATCCAACATAATGTGGTGGGTTCTTTATTGCATTGTCTTCGCTTGAATTCAAAAGTCCATATACATACTTAAGTACTCAGAAAGCATGACTAGATTCTCTCATTATACAGCTATGCCCTTGGCCTGCAAAAAATAAGAGGAGCCTGAGCAACAGGGAGCACCAGGTTCCATATGAAGAATGGCATAGGGATGAATGCTAAATTGCAACCTATTCCCTATACAGTGCACTACTAGAGCAGCAGGCTCTGATCAAAAGTAGTGCACTATCTAGAGAAAAGGGTACAATTTGGGACATAATACTAAGAGTCTTTGGATCAGCATGGAGCAGCAGTAGCATGTGAACAATGGCATACATTTGTCTGGCTCCAAGAAACAGACCAGGTGTCTTTCCTTTTGCAAACACGTTTTATCTAGGTCTTTGGTTTTTTCTCTCTCCTTTTGTCTTTCTACTTCCAGTTTCGTGTAGAATATATTTTAGTAAAGAAAGAAAGAAAGAGAGCTGTTGCTTGTTTTTATCTAAAGAAAAGTCACAGGAGCAAAAGCAATAGCAAGGTTACAGTGAAAATCATATCTCCCTTGATGTTAATCAGTGTTGAGTAGGTTACTTTCTAAATGTAATCCGCCACAGTTATCAGTTACCTGTCCACATTTTGATCAGTAGCGTAACGTTTGGATTACCCAAACTCAGTAACGTAATCAGATTTTTTTCCCCTTAAGAGGCATTAGAAGAAGGCAAAAAGGATCCATCGAACGCATTTGTTGTGTCATCATAGTGTGAGTTTGTGTTTGTTTCAATAAGAATCAAATTATGACTGTACTTAGAGGTGATACACTGCATCATGCTGCCCTAAACAATGGCAATACACACAGACACCAACAAACTACACTATACAAAAGTATTTGACACCCCTTCAAATGAGTGTATTCGGCTATTTCAGCCACACCCGTTACTGACCGGTGTATAAAATCGAGCACACCACCATGCAATCTCCATAGACAAATATTTGCAGTAGAATGGCCTGTACTGAAGAGCTCAGTGACTTTCAACGTAGCACCGTCAAAGGATGCCACCTTTCCAACAAGTAATTTCGTCAAATTTCTGCCCTGCTAGAGCTGCCTCGGTCAACTCTAAGTGCTGTTATTGTGAAGTGGAAACGTCTAGGAGCAACAATGGCACACCGCGAAGCATGGAGGAGGAGGTGTTATGGTGTGGGGGTGCTTTGCTGGTGACACTGTCTGTGATTTATTTAGAATTCAAGGCACACTTAACCAGCATGGCTACCACATCATTCTGCAGCGATAAGCCATCCCATCTGGTTTGCACTAAGTGGGACTATCATTTGTTTTTCAACAGGACAATGACCCAACACCTCCAGGCTATGTAAGGGCTATTTTACCAAGAAGGAGAGTGATGGAGTGCTGCATCAGATGACCTGGCCTCCACAATCATCTGACCTCAACCCAATTGAGATGGGTTGGGATGAGTTGGACCGCAGAGTGAAGGAAAAGCAGCCAACAAGTGCTCAGCATATGTGGAAACTCCTTCAAGACTGTTGGAAAAGCATTCCAGGTGAAGCTGGTTGAGAGAATGCCAAGAGTGTGCAAAGCTGTCATCAAGGCAAAGGGTGGTTATTTGAAGAATCTCAAATATGAAATATATTTTGATTTGTTTAACACTTTTTTGGTTACTACATGATTCCATATGTGTTATTTCATACTTTTGATATCTTCAATTTTATTCTACAATGTAGAAAATAGTAAAAATAAAGAAAAACCCTGGAATGAGTAGGTGTGTCCAAGCTTTTGACGGGTACTGTATGTCAGGAGAACGCTCCCTGCCTGAGTGCATAGTGCCAACTGTAGATTTTGGTGGAGAAGGAATAATGGTCTGGGGCTGTTTTTCATGGTTCGGGCTAGAACCCTTAGTTCCAGTGAAGGGAAATCTTAACGCTACTGCATACAATGACATTCTAGACGATTCTCTGCTCCAACTTTGTGGCAACAGTTTGGGGGAAGGCCCTTTCCTTTTTCAGCATGACAATGCCCCCCGTGCACAAAGCGAGATCCATACAGAAGTGGTTTGTCAAGATCAATGTGGAAGAACTTGACCAGCCTGCACAGAGCCCTGACCTCAACCTTATCAAAGTCCTTTGGGATGAATTGGAACGCTGAATGCGAGCCAGGCCTAATCACCCAACATCAGTGCCCGACCTCACTAATACTCTTGTGGCTGAATGGAAGCAAGTGCCCGCAGCAATGTTCCAACATCAAGTGGAAAGCCTTCCCAGAAGAGTGGAGGCTGTTATAGCATCAAAGGGGGGACCAACTCCATATTAATGTCCATGATTTTGGAATGAGATATTCGATGAGCAGGTGTCCACATACTTTTGGTAATGTAGTGTATGTTTGGGTGGGTTTTTACCAGAGGTGGGACAAAGTCATTGTTATGCAAGTCACAAGTAAGTCTCAAGTCTTTGCCCTCGAGTCCCGAGTCAAGTCGAGTCAAAGATGAGGCAAGTCCCAAGTCGAGTCAAAAGTCAAAGCCATCAAGTCTCAAGTCGAGTCCAAAGTCCTACATTTTAGTTTCGAGTCATTTCAAGTCCTCTTAGCAAGCCTTTGCAAGTCATTACAAGTCCTCGTAGCAAGTCTTCTCGAGTCATAAGGCGCAAGTCCAAGTCAAGTCACGAGTCATTGATGTTAAAGTCCAAGTCGAGTTGCAAGTCTTTGTACATTTTGTCGAGTCGAGTCTGAAGTCATCAAATTCATGACTCGAGTCTGACTCGAGTCCAAGTCACATGACTCGAGTCCACACCTCTGGTTTTTACCAATATCTGTTATGTAACATGGGAACTCCCTGGGGGTTATTTAATATTAAATGTATTCTTCCTACTCAAACAAACAGTTTTGTAGAGGCTTTCTGTGTGCCTCCATAGCCTGCTTATGTCCCCAGATCCATTGGTGCATAAGTGGGTAAATGAAAGCAGAGTGCGCCATGTAGACCTAACACGCCGTATATTTCTCCCCCCCTCTCTTCCCATTCCAGAGTTACACAGTCATCAAGGCACACTCCAGGGAGACTTGTTCAAAACATTCTGGAGAGATCCAAAACTTTCATTTGATTTGTAAGTTATCAGTGCGGTTTATCACTGCCAAAGCGCTGCCATGTAGTCCTGTTGTTCTCCAGGGAATTCCGCCACATATTTTCTTCCCTTGTAGTTGAGTTCCAATTGAATGTTCTTAGTTCCGTAATTCCAGCTCCCATTCTGTTAAGCCAGTGTGCTGCTGATGATGATGTAAAGGGTTGGGTTAGAGGTTTGAGGCATTAATAACCCCTTCGCCCTTCCGATCCAGATCAGCTAACCAGACAGCCTCCCTCCAAGAGAAAGAGAGGAGTGCTAATGAGTGATGTATTTGTAATGTGGAGAATGCACCATAAATAATCTTTCCTGTAGCCAATACAACACCTTTTTTTTTAGGTCCTTGGGACTAAGCTAAACATAACACAGGTTCTTTCTATCAGGGAGTGGAGCATGGAATAACCAGTCAGATATCATACAAAAATATAGGCTTTATTCACAATTCTGAAGCAACTCCATAAGAGATTGTTCTGAGACAAACTTCCATGGCGTTGCGTTCAATACTCTTTAAGTCAACAGACAAAGGTTACAGCTTGTTATCATAGAATAACGTCATCACAGACAAGTATTCAATCACAATTCAACACAGCATACACTATATATACAAAAGTATGTGAACATCCCTTTAAATTAGTCTATTCGGCTATTTCAGCCACACCCATTGCTAACAGGTGTATAAAATCGAGCACACAGCCATGCAATCGCCATAGACAAACATTCGCAGTAGAATGGCCTTACTGAAGAGCTCAGTGACTTTCAACGTGGCACAGTCATTGGATGCCACCTTTCGAACAAGTTAGTTCATCAAATTTCTGCCCTGCTAGAGCTGCCACGGTCAACTGTAAGTGCTGTTATTGTGAAGTGGAAAGGTCTAAGAGCAACAACGACTCAGCCATGAAGTGGTAGGCCACACAAGCTCACAGAACCTGACCGCCGAGTGCTGAAGCATGTAGCACGTAAAAATCGCTTGTCCTCGGTTGCAACAGGAACTGTTTGTCGGGAGCTTCATGAAATGGGTTTCCATGGCCGAGCAGCCACACACAAACATAAGATCACCATTCGCAATGCCAAGCATCGGCTGGAGTGGGGTAAAGTTTTGCCGCCATTGGAGTCTAGAGCAGTAGAAACGTGTTCTCTGGAGTGATTCATCACGTTTCACCATCTGGCAGTCCGACGGACAAATCTGGGTTTGGCGGATGCCAGGAGAACGCTACCTGCCCGAATGCATAGTGCCAACTGTAAAGTTTGGTGGAGAAGGAATAATGGTATGGGTCTGTTTTCCATGGTTCAGGCTAGGCCCCTTAGTTCCAGTGATGGGAAATCTTAATGCTACATCATACAATGACGTTCTAGACAATTCTGTGCTTCCAACTTTGTGGCAACAGTTTGAGGAAGGCCCTTTTCTGTTTTAGCATGACAATGCCCCCATGCACAAAGCGAGGTCCATACAGAAATGGTTTGTCGAGATCTGTGTGGAAGAACTTGACTGGCCTGCACAAAGTCCTTTACTCAACTTCATCGAACTCCTTTGGGATGAATTGGAACGCCGACTGCGAGCCAGGTCTAATTGCCCAACATCGGTGCCCGACCTCACTAATGCTCTTGCAGCTGAATGGAAGCAAGTCGCCGCAGCAATGTTCCAACATCTAGTGGAAAGCTTTCCCAGAAGAGTGGAGGCTGTTATAGCAGCAAAGGGGGGACCAACTCCATATGAATGCCCATGATTTGGAATGAGATGTTTGACGAGCAGGTGTCCACTTACTTTTGGTAATGTAGTGTACATTCTCAGTGGTAGAATAATAATAATTGAGATCACCAAAAATATAATTCCAGAATGAAAGGACTCCAAAAACAGGAAAATTGCAGTAATTTGAGATTGTTTGGCAGTTTTTATTTCATAGACTGTAGAATCATCTAGAGCTTAATAGGAATGTTTCAGAGTTATTTCAGTAATATCTTGACAGATACTAGCTAATTCTTCATGTGTATTTCAAACAATCATTATTTCTGTGTCTAAAACATGGCATAAATGTGTTCCCTGTGGCGTTCCTTACACAGTTTCCACCCACAAGAAGTATAATTGCACACATGTTAGTTAGACTAAGGTACCTGTATAATGTGATCATTTTTCTGACAGTTTTAACCCTGATTGACAAATTCTGAGGAGCTTTTGGGCTGCCATTCTGCAACTCTGATGGACAGGAGATTTCTGTTTTGTTTAAACAAGCAATATTAAATACACTTTATCAAACAAAGAAAAAAACCCAATTAATGTGGAGAGGAGAGATATCAGTATTGTTAATTACCAGCACTGCTTGTGTGATGTTTAAAATAGCATTAAGTCAGTAAATCAATCATGTTTTCAGCTTTTAACCAAACAACTATGCATATAATACTTATCTTGATCTTTCTAAGTGAAGAGTGACTTTGATTCTGTCGCAAGAGTAGCCCTTTGAAGATCAATTAAGAAATCTGTTTTACAATTAGAGAATGTGGTATATGAAGAGTTTATCATTCATTTAAAAATTATTTTGGCGCTGATAAATCTGTTCAAGTAAATATACGGAAAGGTTGTGGTTGTCCTTCCAAATACCATTTAAATCATTTGAAAACAGAAAAACTAGATGTCAAGTTACATAACTGAATCACACAAATAACTTTATTTAACAGGCATGTAAGGCAAAGTGAACGTGTGTGCATGTCTGAGTTGTGGCTTTCAGCAGCAAATACATATAGTACTGTAACACACTTTGTTTAGCTCGGCTACATGCATGCCTGCACACGGCTGAGTAAACAGGTCAAACATGATTCCAATTAAAACAGGTTCACTATGACCTATATCCTTAACAGCATGCTATAGGACAGGGGTAGGCAACATTGTTCCTGGAGTGCCGCAGGTACTGCAGGATTTTGTTCCAACTAGGCACCACACCTGACCAACTGAGCAAATTGATAAGTTCAGTGATTGCCTAAATTCAACACACCTGGTCTTCCAGGTCACTTAAATCAAAAACATGAAGTGCCTGCGGCACTCCAGGACCAGGGTTGCCTACCCTTGCTATAGAACATAATGTAGGAAATGATGCAATAAGATAGATACAGAAACTCTGCTTTTGCGTGTTGAATAGATCATGTCCTTGGTGCAGGGTTTCAAGAGTGAAATTCATTATTTTTATGCCAAGCATTTTGGCATTTTTAGTAATACTCTTCTGGCCAGTGAGGGGAACTACAACCTATTCCCTGTTGGCGCTCCAGTCACGTACTGTGCCTTCAGAAAGTATTCACAACCCTTTACTTTTTACAGCCTGCATTTAAAATGGATTAAATTGAGATTTTGTGTCACTGGCCTAAACACAATACCCCATAATGTCAAAGTGGAATTGTGTTTTTGGAAATGTTAACAAATTAATTAAAAATGAAAAGCTGAAATGTCTTAAGTCGAAAGGTATTCAACCCCTTTGTTATGGCAAATCTAAATAAGCCTAAACATTTGCTTAACAAGTTACATTAGTTGCATGGACTCACTCTGTGTGCAATAATAGTGTTTAACATGATTTTTGAATGACTACCTCATCCTTGTACCACACACATACAATTATCTGTAAAGTCCCTCAGTCGAGCAGTGAATGTCAAACAAAGATTCAACCACAAAGACCAGGGGAGGTTTCCCAATGCCTCGCAGAGAAGGCCAACTATTGGTAGATGGGTAAAAAATAAAAAAGCAGACATTGAATATCCCTTTGAACATGGTGAAGTTATTAATTACACTTTGGATGGTGTATCAATACATCCAGTCACTACAAAGATACAGGCATCCTTCCTAACTCATTGCCAGAGAGGAAGGAAACCGCTCAGGGATTTCACCATGAGGCCAATGGTGACTTTAAAACAGTTACATAGTTGAATGGATGTGATAGGGGAAAACTGAGGATGGATCAACAACACTCTAGTTACTCCACAATACTAACCTAAATGACAGAGTGAAAAGAAGGAAGCCTATACATAATACAAAATATTCCAAAACATGCATCCTTTTTGTAATAAGGCATTAAAGTAAAACTGCAAAAAATACCAAGTGTTATGTTTGGGGCAAATCCAACACAACACATCACCGAGTATCACTCTTCATATTTTCAAGCATTTTCAAGAAAACCTGGTTCAGTCTGCTTTCCAACAAACATTCACCTTTCAGCAAGACAATAACCTAAAACACAAGGCCAAATACACACTGGAGTTACTTACTAAGACGACATTGAATGTTCCCGAGTGGCCTGGTTACAGTTTTGACTTAAATCGGCTTGAAAATCTATGGCAAAACTTGAAAATGGCTATTTAGCAATGATCAACAACCAACATGACAGATCTTGAAGAATAATGTGCAAATATTGTACAATCCAGGTGTGCAAAGCTCTTAGAGACTTACCCAGAAAGACTAATCGCTGCCAAAGGTGATTCTAACATGTATTGACTCAGGGGCAGCAGCTACTCTTCCTGGGGTCCAGCAAAATTAAGGCAATTCATACAATTTTAAAAACATTACAGTACAGTCACAGATTTCACAACACACTGTGTGCCCTTAGGCCCCTACTCCACCACTACCACATATCTACAGTACAAAATCCATGTGTACGTGTGTGTATAGTGCGTTTGTTATCGTGTGTGTGTATGCATGTGTCTGTGCCTATGTTTGTGTTGCTTCACAGTCCCCGCTCTTCCATAAGGTGTTTTTTATCTGTTTTTTAAACTTGCATCAGTTACTTGATGTGGAATAGAGTTCCATGTAGGCATGGCTCTATATAGTACTGTGTTTCTCTGTCTGTTCTGGACTTGGGGACTGTGAAGAGACCTCTGGTGGCATATCTTGTGGGGTATGCATGGGTGTCCGAGCTGTGCGCCAGTAGTTCAAACAGACAGCTCGGTGCATTCAACATGTCAATACCTCTCATAAATACAAGTAGTGATGAAGTCAATCTCTCCTCCACTTTGAGCCAGGAGAGATTGACATGCATATTATTAATATTAGCTCTCTGTGTACATCCAAGGGCCAGCCGTGCTGCCCTGTTCTGAGCCAATTGCAATTTTCCTAAGTCCTTTTTTATGGCACCTGACCACAGGACTGAACAGTGTCACGGTTCAGACAGACGACAAGAGGACCACAATTGCGTCACACCAGAAAGTTTATTTAAACTTAAGGGGAAAGGGATGTAGGGAGTGAGTGAAGGCTCCAGGGGTTATCCCGTCCGATGTGCTGGGTCTGTGCCTCCCCCCAGTGGCAGCGATGCGTCCGATGACGCCGATGGTTGGTGGTCCAGAAGTCCTGGGGGAGGAAACACAGACACAACGGGGCGGAATGAAACCAGGCAGCAGTACAGTTCAAGGGAAATCCACAAAACGTAGTAGCAAGGCAGAAGGCTGGTCAGAGTTACCGGGATTGAAGAGTAGTCAGGAGTCGTAATGGCAGAAGCAGGTCTGGATCTCCTGAGGCAGAAGAGTATCCAAAACCAGGCAGGTCCGGGGTCACAAAACAAGGGTGAGCCAGAAGCGCGAGCACACAGGTTCCGGGTGTGAGCTTTGCAGACGATCTGACACAGGAGAGCTGAAAGACAGGGCTATAAATACTGGGAGAGGTTAGTGGGTAATGCAGCGCAGCTGGCAGAGTAATTAGAGCCGAGCAGAGCAGGGACAGGTGGAGCTAGTTAGGCTGAGTAGAGAGAGAGTGGTGAGCAGAGTGGGAAACAACTTAAGGTGGTAACCCAGTGGAGTGAGAGGGCTCATGACAGAACCCCCCCAAGGACGGCCCCAGAAGTCCCAAGAGCAACACCACGCCGGGCGGGAGGAGGGAGCCGGAGGAGGGCTAGAACTCCTCCGAACGGTCCCAGCGAACGTCCTCATCCCTCGGAGGAAGCCGGAGGGCCGTGGTCGGGAGATGGGACAGGTCCCGAGACAGGATCAGGCACAGGACAGGAAGCCGAGCGGGCAGGACGGTTAGAGACCCCTCTGGGGCGGCCCCTCACGGATTGCAGGTTGATCAGGATGCCGCTTGGTGGAAAGCGGTGATGAGAGTCCTATCCACAATCCGACTAGCTGGCACCCAGGTCCTCTCCCTCAGGTCCATAGCCCTCCCAGTCAATGAGTACTGGAGACCCCCTACCCCCTCCGTCTGGACCGAAGCAGGCGCGGACGGTGTAAACCAGACCACCATCGACTGAGCCGTGGAGGAGGAGGACAAGGCGCAGCAGGGACCAGCGGACTCCTGGGCACAGGCAGGGGCTGCAGCAATCCGGCTGGGGGCTGGCAGGACGACTTGTGTTGGTTGCAGATGGGGCAGGCTTGGACGAATTCCCGTACATCCTTCCTCAGAGAGGACCACCAGAACCTCTGGGCGAGCAGGTTGTAAGTGCGGGTGGAGCCAGGGTGACAAGCTAGGCGGGAGTCATGTCCCCACTGAGCGACCTGGGACCTCAGGTCTTCGGGGACAAAAAGGCGGTCAGCTGGGCAAGTGCTGGGACCTGGCTGGTTACGGAGAGCCTCCAGCACCTGTTCCTCAACAGCCCAGGTCAGAGCTGCAACGATGCAGGGACTTGGCAGAATCGACACAGGGTCCTTGGAGGGGTCAGGAGCGGAGTTAGTAGGTACTGGCCGAGGGGGTGGTGCGGCGGCAAGCAGGCAGGTTCGGTGGCAGTCCTCTCCCCACTCCCTGATCACCCCCGGTCACCCAGTCGAGCTGAGGGTTGTGCCGGGCGGAGCCATGGGTAACCCAGGATGAGGGGTTGGCCTGGAGAGGGGAGCAGGTGAAACTGGATAGTTTCTTGATGGTTTCCCGGACAGACCCATCGAGACCGGGGCCGTGACATGAGTGACCGATCCGAGTAAGTGTCCGTCCAGTGCCCGGGCAGGAATAGGAGGTGTCAAACGGAGGTTCTCCAGTCCCAGTTGGCGTGCCAGCTTGATGTCCATTATGTTGGCTTCGGCGCCAGAATCCACCAGAGCAGCCAGGGTGTGAGTTGAGTCAGGGAGGCGGAGGTGAACTTGCAGCAGGGGTTTGCGGTCGGAGGACTGGATGGTCATTGAACTCAACCGGACTCCCCCTATGCCCGGTGAGCTTCGCCCTTTAAAGGGCAGGTTACCACACGATGTCCATCACCTCCACAATAGAGGCAGAGGTTTGAGGTGAAGCGTCGCTGGCCTCTGCAGGAGTGAGAGAGGCTCGCCCAATCTCCATGGCTCAGACTGATCAAGCTGAACTGGGTGAGTGGCAGTAGATGACAGGAGCCCAGTCGGATCTCCCGAATGCCGGTAGTAGGTGGACCTTGGCGCCCCCTCTCACGACTACGGGTCTGTATCCCTCTGTCGATCCTGACAGTCAGTGCGATGGCTTCATCAAGAGTGGAAGGCAGTTCATGGGAGACCAACTCGTCCTTGATATAGTCAGCCAAACTATGGAAGAACGCGTCCACCAACGATGGTGTGTTCCAAGAACTTCGTCTAGCCAGGGTTCGGAAGTCGATGGAATGGTCTGCGACTGTACGTCTGCCTTGTCGAATACTGAACAGTTCACTTGAGACGCCTCTGCGGTTGGTGAATCCAGGTCAAACACCTTTCAGCATCTCCTCGGCAAACCGGTCGAAGGTTGCACATGCGGGGTTTGACGTTCGAACTCTGCTGTTCCCCAGAGACGAGCTCGGCCCGTCAGGGTGAGTGATGGCATACCCAACCTTAGCCCCCTCCGTGGCGAAGGTCCTTGGCTGCAAGGAGAACTGAAGTCGGCAGCTAGTCAGGAATGGCCGGACCTGGGTAGAATCGCCGTTGAACCGCTCGGGGTTTCCAATCTTGGGTTCTGGAGCAGCGGCTGCAATGACCGGGGCAGGTAACTCGGGGGCAGGGCTGGTGGGCAGACTGGCTGGGGTCAGGTTGGTGAGGAGTTGAATGATCATGGCGAGTTGTTGTTGCTGCTGCTGGGACTGCTGCTGGTGCTGCTGGAACTGCTGATGCTGTTGGTAGCCGGCCTGAAGCAGAGAGGTGATGTCGCGCTCATGCGGCCTAGCTCTCTCTCGGTGTATTCCAGGCGTAGCATGGCGGTGGGTTGCTCAGGTTCTTCGGTTTCCATGTCGGGGAAGTGTGCGCTGAGTCCATAATGGTCAGATCGTACTGTCACGGTTCAGACAGACGACAAGAGGACCACAATTAGCGTCACACCAGAAAGTTTATTTAAACTTAAGGGGAAAGGGATGTAGGGAGTGAGTGAAGGCTCCAGGGGTTATCCCGTCCGATGTGCTGGGTCTGTGCCTCCCCAGTGGCAGCGATGCGTCCGATGACGCCGATGGTTGGTGGTCCAGAAGTCCTGGGGGAGGAAACACAGACACAACGGGGCGGAATGAAAACCAGGCAGCAGTACAGTTCAAGGGAAATCCACAAAACGTAGTAGCAAGGCAGAAGGCTGGTCAGAGTTACCGGGATTGAAGAGTAGTCAGGAGTCGTAATGGCAGAAGCAGGTCTGGATCTCCTGAGGCAGAAGAGTATCCAAAAACCAGGCAGGTCCGGGGTCACAAAACAAGGGTGAGCCAGAAGCGCGAGCACACAGGTTCCGGGGTGTGAGCTTTGCAGACGATCTGACACAGGAGAGCTGAAAGACAGGGCTATAAATACTGGGAGAGGTTAGTGGGTAATGCAGAGCGCAGCTGGCAGAGTAATTAGAGCCGAGCAGAGCAGGGACAGGTGGAGCTAGTTAGGCTGAGTAGAGAGAGAGTGGTGAGCAGAGTGGGAAACAACTTAAGGTGGTAACCCAGTGGAGTGAGAGGGCTCATGACAGAACAGTAGTCCAGGTG
>NW_025537946.1:0-25251 GCF_020615455.1 Coregonus clupeaformis | reverse complement strand
GGCCTGTTGGCACAAAAACTAGGATAAGGGGATTGAGCCAGGATATCTTGGTGATCCTGGCTCACTGATCCGTAATCCGGTTGCACTAAAGATGGATAGGGGGCAGGAGGATATGTTATGGTGATAAATTACCATGGAGATTTATTCTGTGGAGCTAGCCTGCTTCCAGACCAGGCGCAATTCCAGGATCTATTTAATCTCATCCCTAATGAAGCAAAGTCAGCAGTCACCACAATGGAAACCAATAGTTATTTCACTGCTCACTACATTGTACACTGCAGCAACCAGACCCACTGTCTATTATTTAAACGTTTGTGATCATTAATTTCAATGATTTTATAAAAAAATGATTTTTAGATGATGTTGCTATTGTTGGTAGATAATTTACAGTTTCTCCATAGACTATAAGGCTATATATGAAACGATAGAATATTAGGGCCGCAGAGGGGAAAAAACACAAGTCAGTAATATTGTAACCAGTTGTTTTAAAGGAGGACAGTTGTTAAAATGACAGATGTGGGGTATTTTCGTGAAAATTGTACTCAGTATGGTTTCATAAACAAAGACATGCTGATGTGCCAGAATATTAAAGTATCACATTGTCATAGTATCAAAACTGTAAAAACAATATGTAGCTTTTCTGCAGAAAGAACCAGCCTCATAAATTTATGACTTTATCCTTTTTTCTTTCAGTGTGAGCCCTAGTACTCTGTCATATATAACAAATACACATTCCATATGAATATAAAAACACAATGTGCAACATTATGTCTTCTTTATTGAATAAGGACAAAACAGCAGGTAAACCATCAGCTCCTTTCGAAACTGGAAGTCACAGTGACTCTAACAAAGATGGAAAGAACAGAATCCAAGCATATTATACAAAATGATACATACACATTTAAAGGTCTGAACATAACACACCGTGCATGTCTGCACACTAAAAATAAATGCAGGACAAATCCATACACATCAACTGAACAGACAAATGAATGGATGCAGTGGTCCTCCCTGCAGCCTTTGTATACACAAGTATACCGCACAAACACATAAGGGGAGGCCAAATTCGTAAAAAACGAACCCAAAAAACCCAAAATTCTTCTGCCACCGCAGGACATATTTAACCAAAATTCCTCGAAAGCACACATACTAACTACAAATAATTCAACACATATTGGTCCCTCAGCAGATCCACCACTGTCGTCATCAGGGAAGATTGCCCGATTGTCCCAGTCCATGGCTGGTGGCACTCTGGGGCCCTTCTCCTTCCTCAGGCAGGCCACACACTGTGGAGGCACACAAGCTTGCACAGAAATATCACATGTGCCCTAGACAGGGCTGACCCAACTTGGGCAGTGAAAGCGGGCACAGGAGGCCACAAGGTTATTTCAACTCTGGCCTGGTCTGGCATGGGCATGGTTGTAGGCCTGCTGTGCTTCCTGGGGGTCTGTGAAAGGTGTCAGGAGAAAAGGCTGGCAGCCATACCCCCTGTCTCCCAGCAACACACCAGAGAATTCACCTGTCAACACAAAAATCCTCATCATTACTACCTCATAAACACAGTGATATTCTTGACACAGCCATGATGGATTATGGAATAGGGGTTGTGTGGCTTACCTTGTGGATAGGCACTGATAGACTTCAGAGGTTCGAAAGATTGTGGAGTCATGGACTGAGCCAGAGCCATTTTGCGCACAACATTGCTGATCACACAGTCAAAGCATTGCAGATCCATCTGAAATCATAAGATGAGGAATATTACAACCAACCACATGCACATCACGGGCAATGCAGAGGTTCGCCTAATGGACAACAAAAAGTTATGTTCACTGAACATTAATGCTGAAGAAAGCACATTTCCTATTCACAAAAACCGGCCTCATGGAAGCACCTGAGGGGGCTTTTATCCTTATGTGTGTGCAGTCCACTGCACCAATGACATTGGGGAAAACCTGTCACACAAAAGCAATGAGTAATCCCACTTTGTGTTAACAGTTGTCCTGTAATTTGTGGATCCTCCACCTGCAAATCCCGATAGAACTCCTGATGTCACAGAGTCTCTGTGGCTAGGGAAGCAGATGAAGACATCTGCAACGCTTTGATAGCCAGACACACACCATTGATGCGGCAAACTGTGGCCTTGTTCAGCTGTTCTGGCAACCCCCACTGAGTACAGAAAGGCTCCACCAGCAAAAAAGCTAAATTTAGCCACACACAAACCATTTGCCCCACACTCAGTGCATGGCTCCGTGCAGATGCGGCGCTTAACCGGGGACCCAGCAGTCTGTATATGATACCGATGCTATCTGGCAGAAAACCTGTATCTTTCATATAGATGGTCATCAGGGAAGGCCAGTGGGTCCAACCGTCCCTGGGAAGACCCCTTCTCGCCTGAAGGCTCTCCTCAGCACAAGTGCTTCTTCATCCACCACATCCCGCAAGAATGGGCATGCAGCATTGACAGTAGCAGAAAGGCAACACACAATTTTGGGCTTTCATATAGAGCTAGTGGCCACACCTGGTGCTGGCAAAAAGAGGGCATGCCATAACGATGATTGACTTGTACTGACTGCTGGGAAAATAAAAAAACCTTTAGAAAGATGCCACCGTCCCAGTGTAGCTTCACATACCAAGAGCTCATAAGTCATGGCTCACTTGGACTTTACGAGAATATACCAAATTTTTATTTTGAGCTGTGTGTCATCTTCTTGGAGCTGGGGGAGGAAAGAAAAATAATAGATTAATACATTTGTAGTTACAGTTAAGGCACACAGTGTACATTGAAGCAGCATATCTCACCAACCTCTCAAGTTTTTTTATTTCAAGTCCAGTTTCCTAATTGTCTTCTTTTTTATTTCGGACTCCAGTGCAAGATTTTCCATCTTTTTCTTCTTGTACTGAATGTCTATGTCTGCCAGTTCTATTTGGCGTCGGAGGTGGTTGCTATATCAACTTTCTGGATAGCTTGTGAGCTCTGTGAACACAATACAATTAGCGCAGCTGGAATTTGGCAGGATGTGGTGTCCTTTTTATTATCACGCACTATGTTGCCGGCTGGTTTCACACTGTATAGCATCTGGGTCCTGTAAAAGAAATGTAGATTTTTTGATTTTGATGAGGACTCCTCACCATTGTAGAGTAAATAGTACCTTCACAGTCTTAACATGATACCTCATGCCTTCTGGAATCCAGAGAGATGGTCTCCCTCCTCATCATCGCCTCCCGATCATGTGCTGTTGCTGTTGCACTGGGGCCTTCACTCCTATCACATTTAATCGGATTCATATATGAAGCTAGTAGATCAAGACATGCCAGGCCTACAGTATGCCTTTTGATGGGAGTACTCACTGGATCAGCATCGTTGGTGCTTTAGCAGCTGGCTCTAACAGGAACACAAGTGCTGCCAGACACCGCAAAAGGCCATAGGTAAACCAAAGTCAGACCGTCCAAATTGATTCAATAATAATGTGGTTGTATCCCAGGAGATGGAAGGACATACCTTGAATGAAGCGGCTGGCATCTTGGGAGAGAACCTATCGCCTCTCTTTTCCCCAGGGATCCCTCTAAGATCGGCCTGCCTTTACTTAGCTCCAAGCGCCATGGTCCTCTGCTGGGAGAAAGGTCTCCTTTGGGAACCACACACCAGAGCTTGTTTGTGGGTATTCCTTTTCACAGCTAAAACAGTACAGACAATGTGGAGAAGGCACCTCTGGGTACAATAGTATGCTTGTGCTTTGTTAAATATTAGGTCAGGGACCATGTTCATTTCTCTGCAGAATGCTTCTTGCATCCGGATTTTGACTCCGCTGCCATGTCCGTTTTGGCCCGCTCATGCTTAATCTCCACACACACACACACACTCACACACACACACACACACACACACCATGACGGAGTCACACTGCAAAACATTACTTGGTATTTTTGTCTTGCTTCAGTAAAAATATCAAAATGAATCATAGCTTTATACAGTGTGATGAACTTACACACCTCACTATATCTGCAGTGTATTTCAATTGACTTAACCGTCACAATTACAGCACAACCGTATTTTTGGAGATGTGAATTAAATATTTGAATTGTAATTGTGATAGCTCAGCGGAGCGGTGAGTGTGATGCACCTTACGCATCGGCGGTTGCAACGCTGTCCACGCTTTTTTCGTCTTTATCACTGTGGCGGTGCTGCCTTTTTCTTAATTATATATTTTACCTCTCGTATGCCTCCATGAGGTTTGTGCTTCCGACGGGGAAAAGTACGCGGCTCTAGTTGCCATGGTAAATCATAATCTGCGATCTGTGGCGGGCCCTTTTGAGTGAGCCGTGAGCGCGCACCCCCATCAGGATTGCTTTCACCTGGCTTAATGAATCCGTGTCTGCTCATCCCGGCTTGGCTTGGCAACCAAACTAAGCCTCGACGCACATGTTTTTGGCTTCATTGAGCTCAGCTGAGTCATTTATCCCGGATGTCTTAATTCTACTTTTGAGCAACAGCCCCTGGTTAGCCACTATTGGCTTAAAAAAGCCAAACCTAACACAATCTGCCAATTAATTTCCAGCAATATTGCCCCTGTCATTGCGGTGCGCGGATTTGTCTATCACTCCGTGTGGGAGCCAGTTGATGTGATAAATCCATCTTGTGGGTTGACAGAAACATTTTCCCCAAAACCTTCTCAATTAAATGTTAACTGCAAAGAAGTGGCTTACCCAGCAGAAGTATATCATTTGTATCTATTATTTGTAAACTTTGCCAGGGAATGAGTAGCAGCAGTACGGAACGTCGCTAGACGACACATTAAGGGCCCATTACTCACTCGCGAATTAAAGGGGAATTACACTCAAAAAAAAAAGTTTTTTCCTCCAGACCTAAAAAATATTTTCTGATGGGGTTTAACCATCGACATCGACTCAGAACATCCAATTTTGTTGTTTCTCTATGAACAATTGTCATTTTGAGAGTGACAGACAAAGTCTAAAAACAAAGAAAATAGCAATTCCATAGTAAGGTCAACTGGAGCATGAAATAACGAAATAGCTTATTTCCTAATTAAACTACTTTCATATTGTACTTGAATGTGTGTATTATGAAGAAAGACTACAATTTGCCTTTTATATTTGCCAAATTGGAATGTTGTTACTACAAAGTAGAGATACAAAGTCTCAAAATAAGTATTTTCAGTCAACCTGGGGGCCTGTTGCACAAAAAAGTAGAATTAAGACATCCGGGATAAATGACTCAGCTGAGCTCAATGAAGCCAAAACATGCGCTACCAGGTAATTGGTTGCACAAAAGACCAAGCCAGGATGAGCAGGCACGGATTCATTAAGCCAGGTGAAACCAATCTGGATAGGTGACGCGTCACGGCTCACCCAAACAGACCCCGCCACAGATCACAGATTAACTGATTTACCATGGCAACTAGAGCCGCGCAGACTTTTCCCCCGTCGGGAAGCACAAATCTCATGGAGGCATACGAGAGAGGTAAAAGATATAATTAAGAAGAAAGGCAACACCGCCACAGTGATAAAGCAAAGAGAAAGTGCGTGGCAAAGTATTGCAGACCGCCTGAATGCGCAAGTAGTGCACAATTACACACCACCGCTCGCTGAAACATCACAATTACAATTCAAATATTTAATTCACACCTCCAAAAATGCAGTTGTACTGTAATTATGAAACGGTTAAATTTTTAATTGAAATGCACTTGCAGATATGAGTGAAATTGTTTAAAGTAACTCCATCACACTGTATAAAAGCTATGATAAATTTTTTGATATTTTTACTGAAAACAAGACAAAAATACCAAGTAATTTTTTGCAGTGTGACTCCATTAAATGTGTGTGTGTGTGTGTGTGTGTAGATTAAAACATGAACGGACAAAACGGACATGGCAGCAGGTCAAAATCAAATACAAGAACATTCTGCAGAATGGTATGGTCCCCTGACTAATATTTAACAAAGCACAAGCATATATTGTACCCAGAAGGTGCCTGCTCACACATTGTCTGTACTGTTTTAGCAGTGAAAAAGAATACCCACAGACAAGGCACGGGTGGTGGGTCACCAAAGGCTGACCTTACCCCAGCAGAGGACATGGCCTTGGAGCTAAATAAGGCAGGCCCGTCTTAGAGTGGATCCCTGGGGGAAAGAGCGAGACATAGGTTCCTCCCAAGATGCCACCCGCTTCATTCAAGGTATGTCCTTCCATCTCTACATGGGATACAAAAAAAAGATGGAAAATCTTGCACTGGAGTTTGAAATAAAAAAGTCAATTAGGGGAAACTGGACCTTGAAATAAAAAAAAACTTGAGAGGGAGGTGAGATATGCCTTCAATGTACACTGTATGCTAACTGTAACACAAATGTATTAATCATTATTTTTCTTTCCTCCCCCAGCTCCAAGAAGATGACACAGCTCAAAATAAAAATTAGGTATATTCTCGTAAAGTCAAGTGAGCCATGACATATGAGCTCTTATTGTGAGCACACAGGACGGTGGCATCTTTCTAAGGTTTTTTTTATTTTCCCAGCAATCAGTACAACCAAGTCATCGTTATAAGGCATCGCCCTCTTTTTGCCCAACCCCCAGCACCAGGTGTGGCCACTAGCCTATATGAAGGCCCAAAATTGTGTGTTCCTTTCTGCTCTGACAATGGCATGCCCATTCGTGCGAGATGTGGTGGATGAAGAAGCACTTGTGCTGAGGAGAGCCTTCAGGCGAGAAAGGGTCTTCAGGGACCGGGTTGGACCCACTGGCCTTCCCTGATGACCATCTATATGAAAGATACAGGTTTTCTGCAGATGGCATCAGGTATCTATGCAGACTACTGGGTCCCAGGATTAAGCACCGCACTGCACGGAGCCATGCACTGAGAGTGTGGAGCAAATGGTTTGTGGGGCCTTGCGCTTTTTTGCTAGTGGAGCCTTCCTGTACTCAGTGGGGGATGCAGATCAGCTGAACAAGGCCACAATTTGCCTTACAATAAGGAGTGTGTGTCTGGCTATCAAAGCATTAGCAGATGTCTTCATCTCCTTTCCTGCCACAGAAGACTCTGTGACATCAAAGAGGAGTTCTATAGGATTGCAGGTAAGAGGATCTACAAATTACAGGACAACTGTTAACACATAGTAGGATACTCATTACTTCTTTGTGACAGGTTTCCCCAATGTCATTGGTGCAGTGGACTGCACACACATAGGGATAAAAGCCCCTCAGGTGCCCATGAGGCCGCATTTTGTGAATAGGAAATCCTTTCACAGCATTAATGTTCAGGTGAACATAACTTTTTGATATTGTCCATTGACGAACACTCTGCATTGCCAGTGATGTGCATTGATTGGTGTAATATTCCTCATCTTATGATTTCAGATGGTCTGCAATGCTGACTGTGTGATCAGCAATGTTGTGGCAAAATGGCCTGGCTCAGTCCATGACTCCAGAATCTTTCGGGCCTCTGAAATCTATCAGTGCCTATCACAAGGTAAGCCACACAACCCCTATTTATAACCATCATGGCTGTGTCAAGAATATCACTGTGTTTATGAGGTAGTAATGATGAGATTTTGTGTTGACAGGTGAATTCTCTGGTGTGTTGCTGGGAGACAGGGGGTATGGCTGCCAGCCTTTCTCCTGACACCTTTCACAGACCCCCAGGAAGCACAGCAGGCCTACAACCATGCCCATGCCAGGACCAGGGCCAGAGTTGAAACGACCTTTGGCCTCCTGAAGGCACGCTTTCACTGCCTTCACAAATTAAGGGTCAGCCCTGTTAGGGCATGTGATATTACTGTTGGCTTGTGCTGTCCTCCACAATGTGGCCTGCCTGAGGAAGGAGAGGGGGCCCCCCAGAGTGCCACCAGCCATGGACTGGGACAATCCGGCAATCTTCCCTGATGACGACAGTGGTCGGCTGCTGAGGGACCAATATGTGTTGAATTATTTTAGTTAGTATGTGTGCTTTCAATTTTGGTTAAATATATCCTGCGTGGCAGAGGAATTTAGGTTTTTTTGGGTTAGTTTTTTTACGAATTTGGCCTCTTATGATGTTTGTGCGGTATACTGTGTGTAATACAAGGCTGCAGGGAGGCTACTGCATCCATTCATTTGTCTGTTCAGTTGATGTGTATGGATTTGTCCTGCATTTATTTTAGTGTGCAGACATGCAGGGTGTGTTATATACAGACCTTTGAATGTGTATGTATCATTTTGTATAATATGCTTGGATTCTGTGCTTTCCATCTTGTAGAGTCACTGTGACTTCAGTTTCGAAAGGAGCTGATGGTTTACCTGCTTTGTTTTGTCCTTATTCAATAAAGGAAACATAATGTTACACATTGTGTTTTTATATTCATATGGAATGTGTATTTGTTTATATGACAGAGTACTAGGGCCACACTGAAGAAAAAAGGATAAAGTCATAAATTTATGAGGCTGGTTCTTTCTGCAGAACAGCTACATATTGTTTTTACAGTTTTGATACTTATGACAATGTGATACTTAATATTCTGGCACATCAGCATGTCTTTGTTTATGAAACCATACTGAAGTACAATTTCACGAAATGCCCCACATCTGTCATTTCAACAACTGTCCTCCTTTAAAACAACTGGTTACAATATTATGACTTGTGTTTTTTTCCCCTCTGTGGCCCTAATATTCTATCATTTTATATATAGCCTTATAGTCTATGGGAAACTGTAAATTATCTAATGATAGCAACATCATCTAAAAATCATTTTTTTATCCAAAATCATTGAAATTAATGATCACAAACGTTTAAATAATGACAGTGGGTCTAGTTATATGTGATAACAATGTATAGTGAGCAGTGAAATAACTATTGGTTTCCATTTGTGGTGACTGCTGACTGACATTAGGGATGAGATTAAATAGATCCTGGAATTTAGCCTGGTCTGGAGCAGGCTAGCTCCACAGAATAAATCTCCATGGTAATTTATACCATAACATATCCTCCTGCCCCTATCCATCTTTAGTGCAACCGGATTACGGATCAATTGAGCCAGGATCACCAAGATATCCTGGCTTAATCCCTTATCCTAGTTTTGTGCAACAGGCCCCAGGTTTCATAGCTTTTGGCAATGGCTTACATAACTTATTTTGGTACTCACATCTGTCCCCCAGTGTTTCTGACCAAGTCAGAAGGTTAATGAAACAATATCAAACATATTTTTGTCCATTGAGTGTAGAATTCTGTACTAGCAATCTAGTGAAGCTGGAACGCTGATTTGGCCAGGCAGTGTCAAATCTGTAAGGTTTTTGAGGAAAGGTTGTTATTGTGGATGCGTTTCGAGTATGATTGTATGCAAGCTTTCTGTGCAAAGTTAACTTTCATCAAGGGCTTAGGAGATGTATAATTGGTTTCCCTTTCTCTCTTTGTCTGTACTCGTCTAAGCATAATGGATATGACCGTTATGGACGCTTCATCAACATGATCAATGACTGCATAACGCGATCAGGATAGACTGCCCTTCCTACTGCTTCTGAAGTGTGTTTATGTTAGCAAACAAGCTAACTGGCAATCTTTATCTGTGTGTGTGATCTATTTCGGGTGTACGTACGTTCTCATATGCACTGCAATCATGCGTTCTGCTAACTGGAGTATTGCATGTGATCACATGGCATAATTAAGGTCTTAAAAATCCATAAACTTTCACCGGTCATGCTGAGTTTGTTTACTTCCTTGAGTAAGTACTGGGTACCCCTAGTGACATTTACATTACATTTACGTAATTTAGCAGACACTCTTATCCAGAGCGACTTACAAATTGGTGCATTCACCTTGTAGCCAGTGGGATAACCACTTTACAATATGTTATTTTTTTCTTTCTTTGGGGTGGGGGTAAGGGGGGTAGAAGGGATTACTTTATCCTATCCCAGGTATTCCTTAAAGAGGTGGGGGTTTCAAGTGTCTCCGGAAGGTGGTGAGTGACTCCGCTGTCCCGGCGTCGTGAGGGAGCTTGTTCCACCATTGGGGTGCCAGAGCAGCGAACAGTTTTGACTGGGCTGAGCGGGAACTGTGCTTCCACGCAG
Organism: Coregonus clupeaformis; assembly: GCF_020615455.1. Taxonomy (NCBI): domain Eukaryota; kingdom Metazoa; phylum Chordata; class Actinopteri; order Salmoniformes; family Salmonidae; genus Coregonus; species Coregonus clupeaformis. Next base: position 15,202 of record NW_025537946.1, on the reverse strand, counting down.
AGGTAGGGGGCCAGCAGGCCAGAGGTGGATGAACACAATGCCCTCGTTTGGGTGTAGGGACTGATCAGAGCCTGAAGGTACGGAGGTGCCAAGTTCCCCTCACAGCTCTGTAGGCAAGCACCATGGTCTTGTAGCAGAGTGCAGCAACTGGAAGCCAGTGGAGTGTGCGGAGGAGCGGGGTGACGTGAGAGAACTTGGGAATGTTGAACACCAGACGGGCTGCGGCATTCTGGATGAGAGTTGTAGGGGTTTAATGGCACAGGCAGGGAGCCCAGACAACAGCGAAGTTGCCAGTAATCCAGACTGGAGATGACAAGTGCCTGGAGGTGACAACGTTGGTCTGTATCTGTGTAGTCTGCCCTGCGCATGCTGGTGAACTGCAACTGTCAAGCCTGAGGTGATTCTGATCTGACAAGAAATGCTGCGTAAGTGCAAGCCCTGTGCCACTGGTAGGTTATAATTCAATGAAACTTCCTTTTTCAACCATTTCAGGTAATGAAAATAAAGAAATGTAACTATTTTATAGAAAATATATCAACATAATGACATAGTGCCTTCGGAAAGTATTCAAACTCCTTGACTTTTTTCCGTATCTTGATACGTTACAGCCTTATTCTAAAATTGATTATATTGTTTTTTTCCTCTCATCAATCTACACACAATACCCGATAATGACAAAGCAAAAACAGGTTTAGAAATGTTTGCTAATTTATTAAAAATAAAAACTTACATAAGTATTCAGATACCTCAGTACTTTGTTGAAGCACCTTTGTCAGCGATTACAGCATTGAGTCTTCTTGGGTATACGCTACAAGCTTGGCACACCTGTATTTGAGGAGTTTCTCTCATTCTTCTCTGCAGATCCTCTCAAGCTCTGTCAGGTTGGATGGGGAGCGTTGCTGCACAGCTATTTTCAGGTCTCTCCAGAGATGTTCGATCGGGTTCAAGTCCGGGCTCTGGCTGGGCCACTCAAGGATATTCAGAGACTTGTCCCGAAGCCACTCCTGCGTTGTCTTGGCTCTGTGCTTAGGGTTGTTGTCCTGTTGGAAGGTGAACCTTCACCCCAGTCTGAGGTCCTGAGCGCTCTGGAGCAGGTTTTCATCAAGGATCTCTCTGTACTTTGCTCTGTTCATCTTCCCTCGATCCTGACTCAGTCTCCCCAGTCCCTGCCGCTGCAAAACATCCCCACAGCATGATGCTGCCACCACATTGCTTCACCAAGGGATGGTGCGAGGTTTCCTCCAGACGTGACACTTGGCATTCAGGCCAAATAGTTCAATCTTAATATAATAATAATAATAATAATAATAATAATAAAATAATATGCCATTTAGCAGAGGCTTTTATCCAAAGCGACTTACAGTCATGTGTGCATAAATTTTTTACCTATAGTTTCATCCGACCAGAGAATCTTGTTTCTCATGGTCTGAGAGTCTTTAGGTGTCTTTTGGCAAACTCCAGTGGGCTGTCATGTGCCTTTAACTGAGGAGTGGCTTCCGTCTGGCCACTCTACCATAAAGGCCTGATTGGTGGTGCTGCAGAGATGGTTGTCCTTCTGGAAGGTTCTCCCATCTCCACAGAGGCACTCTAGAGCTTTTGTCAGAGTGACCATCGGGTTCTGGTCACCTCCCTGACCAAGGCCCTTCTCCCCCGATTGCTAAATTTGGTCAATCAATCAATCAATTTTATTTTATATAGCCCTTCTTACATCAGCTAATATCTCGAAGTGCTGTACAGAAACCCGGCCTAAAACCCCAAACAGCTAGTAATGCAGGTGTAGAAGCACGGTGGCTAGGAAAACTCCTAGAAAGGCCAAAACCTAGGAAGAAACCTAGAGAGGAACCAGGCTATGAGGGTGGCCAGTCCTCTTCTGGCTGTGCCGGGTGGAGATTATAACAGAACCATGCCAAGATGTTCAAAAATGTTCATAAGTGACAAGCATGGTCAAATAATAATCAGGAATAAATCTCAGTTGGCTTTTTCATAGCCGATCATTAAGAGTTGAAAACAGCAGGTCTGGGACAGGTAGGGGTTCCATAACCGCATGGCAGAACAGTTGAAACTGGAATAGCAGCAAGGCCAGGCGGACAGCAGCAAGGCCAGGCGGACTGGGGACAGCAAGGAGTCACCACGGCCGTAGTCCCGACGATGGTCCTAGGGCTCAGGTCTCTCAGTTGGCTTTTCATAGCCGATCATTAAGAGTTGAAAACAGCAGGTCTGGGACAGGTAGGGGTTTCGTAACCGCAGGGCAGAACAGTTGAAACTGGAATAGCACCAAGGCCAGGCGGACTGGGGACAGCAAGGTGTCAGCATGCCCGGTAGTCCTGACGTATGGTCCTAGGGCTCAGGTTCTCAGAGAGAAAGAGAGAACGAGAGAATTAGAGAGAGCATACTTAAATTCACACAGGACACTGGATAAGACAGGAGAAGTACTCCAGGTATAACCAACTAACCCCAGCCCCCGACACATAAACTACTGCAGCATAAATACTGGAGGCTGAGACAGGAGCGGTCCGGAGACACTGTGGCCCCATCCGAAGAAACCCGGACAGGGCCAAACAGGAAGGATATAACCCCACCCACTCTGCCAAAGCACAGCCCCCGCACCACCAGAGGGATATCCTCAACCACCAACTTACAATCCTGAGACAAGGCCGAGTATAGCCCACAGAGGTCTCCACCACAGCACAAACCAAGGGGGGCGCCAACCCAGACAGGAAGATCACGTCAGTAACTCAACCCACTCAAGTGACGCACCCCCTCCTAGGGGACGGCATGAAAGAGCACCAGCAAGCCTGTGACTCAGCCCCTGTAACAGGGTTAGAGGCAGAGAACCCCAGTGGAGAGAGGGGAACCGGCCTGGCAGAGACAGCAAGGGCTGTTCGTTGCTCCAGAGCCTTTCCGTTCACCTTCACACTCCTGGGCCAGACTACACTCAATCCTATGACCTACTGAAGAGATAAGTCTTCAGTAAAGACTTAAAGGTTGAGACCGAGTCGCGTCTCTCACATGGGTAGGCAAACTGTTCCATAAAAATGGAGATCTATAGGAGAAAGCCCTGCCTCCCGCTGTTTGCTTAGAAATTCTAGGGACAATTAGGAGGCCTGCCTTGTGACCGTAGCGTACGTATTGGTATGACGGCAGGACCAACTCGGAAAGATAGGTAGGAGCAAGCCCATGTAACGCTTTATAGGTTAACAGTAAAACCTTGAAATCAGCCCTTGCCTTAACAGGGAAGCCAGTGTAGGGAAGCTAGCACTGGAGTAATATGATCAAATTTCTTGGTTCTAGTCAGGATTCTAGCAGCCGTATTTAGCACTAACTGAAGTTTATTTAGTGCTTTATCCGGTAGCCGGAAAGTAGAGCATTGCAGTAGTCTAACCTAGAAGTAACAAATGCATGGATTAATTTTTCTGCATCATTTTGGACAGAAAATTTCTGATTTTTGCAATGTTACGTAGATGGAAAAAAGCTGTCCTTGAAACAGTCTTGATATGTTCGCCAAAAGAGAGATCAGGGTCAAGAGTAACGCCGAGGTCCTTCACAGTTTTATTTGAGACGACTTTACAACCATCAAGATGAATTGTCAGATTTAACAGAAGATCTCTTTGTTTCTGGGACCTAGAACAAGCATCTCTGTTTTGTCCGAGTTTAAAAGTAGAAAGTTTTCAGCCATCCACTTCCTTATGTCTGAAAACACAGGCTTCTAGCGAGGGCAATTTTGGGGACTTCACCATGTTTCATTGAAATGTACAGCTGTGTGTCATCCGCATAGCAGTGAAAGTTAACATTATGTTTTCGAATAACATCCCCAAGAGGTAAAATATATAGTGAAAACAATGTGGTCCTAAAACGGAACCTTGAGGAACACCCGAAATGTACAGTTGATTTGTCGGAGGACAGACCATTCACAGAGACAAACTGATATCTTTCCGACAGGTAAGATCTAAACCAGGCCAGAACTTGTCCGTTAGACCAATTTGGGTTTCCAGTCTCTCCAAAGAATGTGGTGATCGATAGTGTCAAAGGCAGCACTAAGGTCTAGTAGCACGAGGACAGATGCAGAGCCTCGGTCTGACGCCATTAAAAGGTCATTTACCACCTTCACAAGTGCAGTCTCAGTGCTATGATGGGGTCTAAAACCAGACTGAAGCATTTCGTATACATTGTTTGTCTTCGGAAAGGCAGTGAGTTGCTGCGCAACAGCTTTTTCAAAAATTTTTGAGAGGAATGGAAGATTCGATATAGGCCGATAGTTTTTTATATTTTCCGGGTCAAGGTTTGGCTTTTTCAAGAGAGGCTTTATCACTGCCACTTTTAGTGAGTTTGGTACACATCCGGTGGATAGAGAGCTGTTTATTATGTTCAACATAGGAGGGCCAAGCACAGGAAGCAGCTCCTTCAGCAGTTTAGTAGGAATAGGATCCAGTATGCAGCTTGAAGGTTTAGAGGCCATGATTATTTTCATCATTGTCAAGAGATATAGTACTAAAACACTTAAGTGTCTCCGATCCCAGGCCCTCGCAGAGCTGTGCAGATCCAGGACAGCTAAGCCCTGAGGAATACGCAGATTCAAAGAGGAGTCCGTAATTTGCTTTCTAATGGTCATGATCTTTTCCTCAAAGAAGTTCATGAATTTATTACTGCTGAAGTGAAAGCCATCCCCTCTTGGGGAATGCTGCTTTTTAGTTAGCTTTGCAACAGTATCAAAAAGAAATTTTGGATTGTTCTTATTTTCCCTCGATTAAGTTGGAAAGTAGGATGATCGAGCAGCAGTGAGGGCTCTTCGGTACTGCACGGGTACTGTCTTCCAAGCTAGTCGGAAGACTCCAGTTTGGTGTGCGCCATTTCCCCTCCAATTTCCTGGAAGCTTGCTTCAAAGCTGGGTATTTTCTGTATACCAGGGAGCTAGTTTCTATGACAAATGTTTTTCGTTTTTAGGGGTGCAACTGCATCTAGGGTATTGAGTAAGGTTAAATTGAGTTCCTCAGTTAAGTGGTTAACTGATTTTTGTCCTCTGACGTCCTTGGGTAGGCAGAAGGAGTCTGGAAGGGCATCAAGGAATTTTTGTGTTGTCTGAGAATTTATAGCACCGACTCTTTGATGCTCCTTGGTTGGGGTCTGAGCAGATTATTTGTTGCGATTGCAAACGTAATAAAATGGTGGTCCGATAGTCCAGGATTTTGTGGAAAAACATTAAGATCTACAACATTTATTCCATGGGACAAAACTAGTCCAGAGTAGCTGTGCAGTGAGTAGGTCCAGAGACATGTTGGACAAAACCCACTGAGTCGATGATGGCTCCGAAAGACTTTTGGAGTGGGTCTGTGGACTTCTCCATGTGAATATTAAAATCACCAAAAATTAGAATATGATCTGCTATGACTACAAGGTCTGAGTAGGAATTCAGAAACTCAGAGAGGAACGCTGTATATGGCCCAGAGGCCTGTAAACAGTAGCTATAAAAGTGATTGAGTAGGCTGCATAGATTTCATGACTAGAAGCTCAAAACACGAAAACGCCATTTTTTTTTTGTAAATTGACATTTGCTATCGTAAATGTTAGTAACACCTCCGCCTTTTGGATGCACGGGGAATATGGTCACTAGTGTAACCAGGAGGTGAGGCCTCATTTAACACAGCAAATTCATCAGGCTTAAGCCATGTTTCAGTCAGGCCAATCACATCAAGATTATGATCAGTGATTGGTTCGTTGACTATGACTGCCCCTTGAAGTGAGGGATCTAACATTAAGTAACCCTATTTTGAGATGCGAGGTATCACGATCTCTTAATAATGGCAGGAATGGAGGAGGTCTTTATCCTAATAAGATTGCTAAGGTGAACACCGCCATGTTTAGTTTTGCCCAACCTAGGTCGAGGCACAGACACAGTCTCAATGGGTATGGCTGAGCTGACTACACGACTGTGCTATTGGCAGACTCCACTAAGCTGGCAGGTTGGCTAACAGCCTGCTGCCTGGCCTGCACCCTATTTCACTGTGGGGCTAGAGGAGTTAGAGCCCTATCTATGTTGGTAGATAAGATGAGAGCACCCCTCCAGCTAGGGATGGAGTCCGTCCCTCATCAGCAAGGTCAGGCTTGGTCCTGTTTGTGGGTGAGTCCCAGAAAGAGGGCCAATTATCTACAAATTCCATCTTTTGGGAGGGGCAGAAAACAGTTTTCAACCAGCGATTGAGTGCTGAGACTCTGCTAAGCCTGGCCACTCCCCTAACTGGGAGGGGGCCAGAGACAATTACTCGATGCCGACACATCTTTCTAGCTGATTTACACACTGAAGCTATGTTGCACTTGGTGACCTCTGACTGTTTCATCCTAACATCGTGGTGCCGACGTGATAACAATATCTCTATACTCTCTACACTCGCCAGTTTTAGCTTTAGCCAGCACCATCTTTAGATTAGCCTTAACGTCCGGTAGCCCTGCCCCCTGGTAAACAGTGTATGATCGCTGGGTGATTCGCTTTAAGTCTAATACCGGGTAATGGAGTCAGCCAATGACTAGGGTTTTCAATTTGTCAGAGCTAATGGTGGGAGCTTCAAGCCTCAGACCCCGTAACGGGAGGAGTAGAGACAAGAGAAGACTCCAGACTCAGACTCCGACTTCCACATAATGGGGAAAACCGGGTTGAAAGTTTCTGTCGGACTGAATGAGCGACACCGGTTGATCATTCCAACAGTATTTCCCTCCAGAAGCCATGAGAAAGTTGTCCGGCAAGGGACTGTGCGGGGGGATTTATACTAACGTTACTATCTGTACTTACTGGTGGCACAGACGCTGTTTCTTCCTTTCCTACACTGAAATTACCCTGCCTAACGATTGCGCTGAAGCTGGGGCTTGTAGCACAGCTATTCTCGCCGTAAGCGATCGCTCTCCTGTATATTATGAGTACAGCGACTGCAATTAGAAGACATCATGTTAATGTTACTACTTAGCCTCGGCTGTTGAAGATGTTGACGAACCATGTCCAGATAAAGCGTCCGGAGTGAAAAAGTTGAATGAGGGAAAAAAAGTTGGCGATGGAAAAAAGGAAAATAAAGTAAAGTTGGCAGCAAAAACGCACAGGAAAATGACTCTTCTGTCTCGGGATAAAACGTCCGGGGTGAAAAAAGTTTAACGAAAAAAGATGGTCGGGCGGCCAACTCTAGGAAGAGTCTTGGTGGTTCCAAACTTCTTCCATTTAAGAATGATGGAGGCCACTGTGTTCTTGGATACCTTCAATGCTGCAGTAATTTTTTGGTACTCCTTCCCCAGATCTGTGCCTCGACACAATGCTGTCTCGAGAGCTCTACGGACAATTATTTCCGACCTCATGGCTTGGTTTTTGCTCTGACATGTACTGTCAACTATGGGACCTTTTTATATAGACAGGTGTGTGCCTTTCCAAATAATGTCTAATCAATTGAATTTACCACAGGTGGACTCCAATCAAGTTGTAGAAACATCTCAAGGATGATCAATGGAAACAGGATGCACCTGAGCTCAATTTCGAATCTCATAGCAAAGGGTCTGAATACTTATGTAATTAAGGTATTTCTGTTTATTTTTTATAAATTAGCAACATTTTCTAAACCTGTTTTCACTTTGACATTATGGAGTATTGTGTGTAGATTGCTGAGGATCCATTTTAGAATAAGGCTGTAACGTAACAAAATGTGGAAAAAGTCAAGGGGTCTGAAGGTGGGCGGCAGGTAGCTTAGTGGTTAAGAGCGTTGTGCCAGTAACCGAAAGGTCGCTGGTTCTAATCCCCAAGCCGACTAGGTGAAAAATCTGTCGATGTGCCCTTGAGCAAGGCACTTAACCCTAATTGCTCCTGTAAGTCGCTCTGGATAAGAGCGTCTGCTAAATGACTAAAATGTAAATGTAAATGAATACTTTCCGAAGGCACTGTATGTCAATATATAGTAGAGATGAGGAATGAGTCCAGCTAGCTCAAATAAACAAGGGAATGAAATGGGGTGTATCAATCCCTGAGTCTAGGTTAGAGGTATACACTGAGTCTACAAAACATCTCCTGACATACATTGACCAGATGAAAGCCATGATCCCTTATTGATGTCACTTGTTAAATCCACTTCAAATCAGTGTAAATGAAGGGGAGGAGACAGGTTCAAGAAGGATTTTTGTCCTTGGGACATGGATTGTGAATGTGTGCCATTGAGGGTGAATGGGCAAGACAAAAATATAGGTGCCTTTGAATGGGGTATGGTAGTAGGTGTCAGGCACACTGGTTTGTGTCAAGAACTGCAAGGCTGCTGGGTTTTTTCACGCTCAACAGTTTCCAACCAGTGTGACACTGATGCTGTTGAAATGCCGTTCTTGAGGAGAAATTTCCACACATGATTTGTGTACATCTTGCCAGCCAAGGACGACCAGGCTTGGGTGGCTGCAGGTCAAGTTTTCCAGTCCCTGTGTTATTTTTTGGATAACAGGGAGGAGTACCATTCATAGAGCCTGTGCTGACAGACTAAAGGGTGTGAGATTAATACAAATAAACTTTGAATTGAGTTAGTTTTGTGTGTTTATTTTCCCTCTGTAGGGGATTGCTAATAACGTTTAATATTTACAATAAAACATCTGTAATTAATGATCTAGAATGAAATTATTAAAACGTTGTACATTTGAAATGGAGTGCAGTGTCATCATTTGCTGTCTGTCTTTTGGGGAGCCTGTCACATCAATAGCAACATTTTCCTCTAGTGTTATATGAAAGTACAAGTACTTATATAATTGTTGATGTATGCAGCACACTAATTCACAATGAAAATAGAGATTTGATTGCCTTTGCAATAACTATTCAAGATACTGGTGATTTCTTGGTTCTTTGAGGTACACTGCATTTTCAGATGACAACAAAAGTATTATGATGAAGTTTGAAGAAATCTTTAATATATAAAGATTTGCACAGCGTCACATCCATAACAGAGAATGTCACATCATGACAGTACATTTTTAATATGACCATTTTAATATTTTCATAATTGTTTTAGTGCGTAGCTAAGCCTTACTTTCAAAGTGGCTATTAATATTTTACCTGTAGACTTTGAGATTCAGATTTTTGCGATGTGTCCGGTTCTCCCAAAATGCCTATCAATTTCCGTCACATCCATAACGCAAGTTTTGTTGTTCCGTTACTTGTCTACACTTCCCCTATAGGGTTCTACAAATATACATTAACATTTTCATTTCTGCTTGATGAGTCAATTCTGAGACCTTTTGTTTCTCATGTTGTGTGCAAATGTTACATCCATAACACTTGGAATTGACCAAAGATAAAACTGAGAACATAATTTGGGAAAATATAAAAAATACTTTTTTGGGGAAAAAAACTGATTTCATAGGGCCCAATTTTAGTTGTTTAGTAACCATTATTTTACCAGGTATGACAGAAAACAGTCACTAATTTATTTTGCTACATAAGGACCCGGAAGGAGTTGCAGGGGAGCGGAGAAGAGAAGAATGTGCTTATTTTAAAGCTAGAAAAAATGATTAGCAGCAATGTTTAATTTTTTTTAAAAAGTAGCTCATGCTAGAAAAGGTTGGAGACCCTGATCTATGCCAAGGTGCATTGAAGCTATTCTGGTGGCTCATGGTGGCCTAGTTACAGATTGTACACCAGATAATGTGATATCCTCCAGGATGTGGTTTAAGCATTGTTGTGGACTTAGAAAAACAAAATTGGACAATCTATGAAAAGTGTGATTTTGAGTGTGAACCTGGAAGAAAAAGAAAAAAAACGTTTTGGGTGTTATGGCTGGTAAGAATTTTGAGTGGCTGGTATATACACTGCTCAAAAAATAAAGAGAACACTTAAACAACACAATGTAACTCCAAGTCAATCACACTTCTGTGAAATCAAACTGTCCACTTAGGGAAGCAACACTGATTGACAATAAATTTCTACATGCTGTTGTTCAAATGGAATAGACAACAGGTGGAAATTATACAATTAAGGCAAGACACCCTTAATAAAGAAGTGGTTCTGCAGGTGGTACCACAGACCACTTCTCAGTTCCTATCTTCCTGGCTGATGTTTTGGGTCACTTTTGAATGCCGGACGGTGCTTTCACTCTAGTGGTAGCATGAGACTGAGTCACAACCCACACACAAGTGGCTCAGGTAGTGCAGCTCATCCAGGATGGCACATCAATGCGAGCTGTGGCAAGAAGGTTTGCTGTGTCTGTCAGCGGCCAGTGTCCAGAGCATGGAGGCGCTACCAGGAGACAGGCCAGTACATCAGGAGACGTGGAGGAGGCCGAGAGGGCAACAACCCAGCAGCAGGACCGTATACTACTCGCTTTGTGCAAGGAGGAGCAGGAGGAGCACTGCCAGAACCCAAAATGACCTCCAGCAGTCACAAATGTGCATGTGTCTGCTCAAACGGTCAGAAACAGACTCCATGAGGGTGGTATGAGGGCCCGACGTCACAGGTGGGGGTTGTGCCTACAGCCCAACACTGTGCAGGGGACGTATGGCATTTGCCAGAGAACACCAAGATTGGCAATTCCGCTTTCACAGATGAAAGCAGTTCACACTGAGCACATGTGACAGACATGACAGAGTCTGAGACGCCCGGGAGAACGTTCTGCTGCCCGCAACATCCTCCAGCATGACCGGTTTGGCGGTGGGTCAGTCATGGTGTGGGGTGGCATTTCTTTGGGGCCGCACAGCCCTCCATGTGCTCGCCAGAGGTAGCCTGACTGCCATTAGTACCGAGATGAGATCCTCAGACCCCTTGTGAGACCATATGCTGGTGTGGTTGGCCCTGGGTTCCTCCTAATGCAAGACAATGCTGAGACCTCATGTGGCTGGAGTGTGTCAGCAGTTCCTGCAAGAGGAAGGCATGATGCTATGGAATGGCCCGCCCGTTCCCCAGACCTGAATCCAATTGAGCACATCTGGGATACATGTCTCGCTCCATCCACCAACGCCACGCACCACAGACTGTCCAGGAGTTGGCGGATGCTTTAGTCCAGGTCTGGGAGAGATCCTCAGGAGACCATCCGCCACCTCATCAGGGAGCATGCCCAGGCGTTGTAGGGAGGTCATACAGGCACGTGGAGGCCACACACACTACTGAGCCTCATTTTGACTTGTTTTAAGGACATTACATCAAAGTTGGATCAGCCTGTAGTGTGGTTTTCCCACTTTAATTTTGAGGGTGACTCCAAATCCAGACCTCCATGGGTTGATACATTTGATTTTCATTGATCATTTTTTGTGTGATTTGTTGTCAGCACATTCAACTATGTAAAGAAAAAAGTATTTGCAGTGAGGGAAAAAGTATTTGATCCCTGCTGATTTTGTACGTTTGCCCACTGACAAAGAAATGATCAGTCTATAATTTTAATGGTGGGTTTATTTGAACAGTGAGAGACAGAATAACAACAAAAAAATCCAGAAAAATGCATGTCAAAAAATGTTATGAATTGATTTGCATTTTAATGAGGGAAACAAGTATTTGACCCCTCTCAATCAGAAAGATTTCAGGCTTCCAGGTAGCTTTATACAGTAACGAGCTGAGATTAGAGCACACTCTTAAAGGGAGTGCTCCTAATCTCAGCTTGTTACCTGATAAAAGACACCTGTCCACAGAAGCAATCAATCAATCAGATTCCAAACTCTCCACCATGGCCAAGACCAAAGAGCTCTCCAAGGATGTCAGAGACAAGATTGTAGACCCACACAGGCTGGAAGGGCTACAAGACCACTCGCTAACAGCTTGGTGAGAAGGTGACAACAGTTGGTGCGATTATTCGCAAATGGAAGAAACACAAAATAACTGTCAATCTCCTTGGCCTGGGGCTCATGCAAGATCTCACCTCGTGGAGTTGCAATGATCATGAGAACAGTGAGGAATCAGCCCAGAACCACACGGGAGGATCTTGTCCAATGATCTCAAGGCAGCTGGGACCATAGTCACCAAGAAAACAATTGGTAACACACTACGCCGGACTGAAATCCTGCAGCGCCCAGCAAGGTCCCCTGCTCAAGAAAGCACATAACATGCCCGCCGAAGTTTTTCAAGAACATCTGAATGATTCAGAGGAGAACTGGGTGAAAATGTTGTGGTCAGATAGACCAAATTCAGCTCTTTGTATCAACTCAACTCGCTTGTTTGGAAGGAGGAGGAATGCTGCCTACGACCCTATAACACCACCCCACCGTCAAACATGGAGGTGAAACATTATGCCTTTGGGGGTGTTTTTCTGCTAAGGGACAGGACAACTTTTGAATCAAAGGACGATGGACGGGCCATGTACCATCAAATCTTGGGCGAGAACTCATTCCCTCAGCCAGGGCATTGAAAAATGGGTCGTGGATGTAGGTTTTCCAGCATGACAATGACCCAAAACACACGCCAAGGAAGCAGTGGCCTAAGAAGAAGCACATTTCAGGTCCAGTGGCCTAGCCAGGTCTCCAGACCTTAATCCCATAGAAAATCTGTAGGAGGGAGCTGAAGGTTCGAGTTGTCAAACGTCAGGCTCGAAACCTTAATGACTGGAGAAGATCTGCAAGAGGAGTGGGACAAAATCCCTCCTGAGATGTGTGCAAACCTGGTGGCCAACTACAAGAAACGTCTGACCTGTGATTGCCAAAAGGGTTTTGCCACCAAGTACTAAGTCATGTTTGCAGAGGGGTCAAATACTTATTTCTCTCATTAAATGCAAATCAATGTATAACATTTTTGACATGCTTTTTCTGGATTTCTTTGTTGTTATTCTGTCTCTCACTGTTCAAATAAACCTACCATTAAAATTAAAGACCGACGTCATGTCTTTGTCAGTGGGCAAACGCATACAAAAATCAGCAGGGGATCAAATACTTTTTCCCTCACTGTAATAAGATTATCTTCATTCATTCAGATCTAGGATGTGTTGTTTAAGTGTTCCCTTTATTTTTTTGAGCAGTGTACAGTGGGGAAAAAAAAGTATTTAGTCAGCCACCACTTGGCAAGTTCCCCACTTAAAAAAGATGAGAGGCCTGTAATTTTCATCATAGGTACACGTCAACTATGACAGACAAATTGAGAAAAAAAACCAGAAAATCACATTGTAGGATTTTTAATGAATTTATTTGAAAATTATGGTGAAAAAAATAAGTATTTGGTCACCTACGAAACAAGCAAGATTTCGGCTCTCCACATACCTGTAACTTCTTCTTTAAGAGGCTCCTCTGTCCCACTGCGTACCTGCTAAAGGCACCTGTTTGAACTTGTTATCAGTATAAAAGACACCTGTCCACAACCTCAAACAGTCACACTTCAAACTCCACTATGGCCAAGACCAAAGAGCTGCTCAAAGGACACCAGAAACAAAATTGTAGACCTGCAGCAGGCTGGAAGACTGAATCTGCAATAGGTAAGCAGCTTGGTTTGAAGAAATCAACTGTGGGAGCAATTATTAGAAATGGAAGACATACAAGACCACTGATAATCTCCCTCGATCTGGGGCTCCATGTGATCTCACCCCGTGGGGTCAAAATGATCATAAGAACGGTGAGCAAAAATCCCAGAACCACCCGGGGACCTAGTGAAGACACCTGCAGAGAGCTGGGACCAAATGAACAAAGCCTACCATGTAACTCACTACGCCCTAGGGACTCTAATCCCAGTCAGACGGTCCCCCCTGCCACGGCCAGTACATGTCCAGGCCCGGTCTGAAGTTTGCTCGAGTGCATTTGGATGATCCAGCAGAAGAGGATTGGGAGAATGTCATAAGGTCAGATGAAACCAAAATACAACTTTTTGGTAACAACTCAACTCAGTCGTGCTTTGGAGGATAAAGAATGCGAGTTGCATCCAAAGAACCCCATACCTACTGTGAAGCATGGGGGGGAAACATCATATCATGGGGCTGTTTTTTTGCAAAGGGACCAGACCGACTGATCCATGGTAAAGGAAAGAATGAATGGGGCCATGTATCGTGGAGATTTTGAGTGAAACCCTCCTTCCATCAGCAAGGGCATTGAAGATGAAAGCTGTTTGGGTCTTTTCAGCATGACAATGATCCCAAACACACCGCTCGGGCAACGAAGGAGTGGCGTAAGAAGCATTTCAAGGTCCTGGAGTGGCCCTAGCTAGTTCTCCAGATCTCAACCCCATAGAAAATCTTTGGAGGGAGTTGAAGGACTGTGTTGCCCAGCGACAGCCCCAAAACATCACTGCTCTAGAGGAGATCTGCATGGAGGAATGGACAAAAATACCAGCAACAGTGTGCAGAAAAACCTTGTGAAGATTTACAGAAAACATTTGACCCGTGTCATTGCCAACAAAGGGTACCTATAACAAAGTATTGAGAAACTTTTTGTTACTGACCAAATACTTATTTTCCACCATAATTTTACAAATAAATTCATTAAAAATCCCTACAATCCATTTTTTTCTCTCATTTTTGTCTATGTCACAAGTTGATCGGCACCTATGATGAAAATTACAGGCCTCTCATCTTTTTTAAGTGGGAGAACTTGCACAATTGGTGGCTGACCAAATACTTTTTCCCCCCACTGTATGTTGTGAACAGACGTTCCTCAGACATGAATTACAACAAATCCCGTCCCACAGGTAAAATTTAACAAACAGACCACTTGTCAGTTGTTCTGAGAATCTCTACACTCAAGATGATAGTTTTTATTTATTTACTCATCTGCTGTTACATTTTGCATGTCTCCAGTCATATATATATATATATAATATATATATATTATATTCATTTACATTCTTAGTCATTTAGCAGACGCTTATCCGAGAGAGCGACTTGCAGTCTAGTGAATCACGTTTATTTTTTATTTTATTTTTTTCATACTGGCCCCCGTGGGAAACGAAACCCACAACCTTGACGTTACAAACGCTTCATGCTCTATCAACTGAGCTACATCCCTGCCGCCATTCCCTCCCCTACCCTGGACGACGCACAATTATGCGCGCCCATGAGTCTTCCGGCCGCGGCCGGCTGCGACAGAGCCTGGATTTACCAGGATCTCTAGTGATTGCATCTTTCTGATGCAGTGCCTAGACCACTGCGCCACTCAGAGACTCATATATATATATATATATATATTTTGTGACTGTAAATTTGATTTGTACTTTACAAGGGTAGAAATGTAGAATGTGTGTGTACGACTGTTGTGATATAAATTATATCAATTTTGTGGAAAAATTTGTTCACAAAAACAAGGGTAGAAT
>NW_025537945.1:0-22500 GCF_020615455.1 Coregonus clupeaformis | reverse complement strand
AGTTGTAGAGATGGTGGAGTTTTCTTCTGGGGAGGATAGCGAGAGTGAGTCATCTGATGCATCACAACAAAATAGTGAGATAAATGGGGTGGAAGGGAGGTCAATTTCTGAAGTTGACAAAAGGGAAGAAATATATGCAGGATTATAATGTAACAGATTTTTTCCCTGAAAGTGAATTGTTTATTGAATCAGCAAAGTTTCTGATGTAAAAAATAACAGGGGGTGGTTTGACAAGCCCTGAAATTGCTAGACTCAAGAAAGTGGTCATGAGAGTGATAAGTGATGTAAATTCTAAAGGAAATTAAAGAGTTCAGTCGCAGCCTTAACTCTGTAAAGAGATGTGGTTTCTGTGTCTTCCATCCATGAGCAGTTTTAAGATTTCTTCTTTAAACGTAAATGGGGCAAGAGACGTTAAAAAAAGAGCCATAGTGTATGAGTTAATTAGGGGGAAAGGGAAGTGACATACATTTTCTACAGTGGTGTGTAGTCATAAAAACTCAAATAGTGGGGGTGTGGCCATCTTGTTCTCAAAAGGGTTTTTGCCTTTGTCATAAGAGGTTGAAGAGGTAGTTGAGGGGAGGTTATTAAAAGTTAGAGCAAGGTATGAAAACATCACTATGTGTCTGATAAATGTATATGCCCCAGTGGTGGCAGTTGAGAGGGTATGTTTTTTAGAGACAAATGTAATACTGAAGATTATTTACAGTGGGGAAAAAAAGTATTTAGTCAGCCACCAATTGTGCAAGTTCTCCCACTTAAAAAGATGAGAGAGGCCTGTAATTTTCATCATAGGTACACGTCAACTATGACAGACAAAATGAGGGAAAAAATTATTTTTAATGAATTTATTTGCAAATTATGGTGGAAAATAAGTATTTGGTCAATAACAAAAGTTTCTCAATACTTTGTTATATACCCTTTGTTGGCAATGACACAGGTCAAACGTTTTCTGTAAGTCTTCACAAGGTTTTCACACACTGTTGCTGGTATTTTGGCCCATTCCTCCATGCAGATCTCCTCTAGAGCAGTGATGTTTTGGGGCTGTCGCTAGGCAACACAGACTTTCAACTCCCTCCAAAGATTCTATGGGGTTGAGATCTGGAGACTGGCTAGGCCACTCCAGGACCTTGAAATGCTTCTTACGAGCCACCTTCGGTTGCCCGAGGGGTTTTTGGGATATTGTATGCTGGAAGACCCAGCCACGCTTCACCTTCTATGCCCTTGCTGATGGAAGGAGGTTTTCACTCAAAATCTCACGATACATGGCCCCATTTATTCTTTTCCTTTACACGGATCAGTCGCCCTGGTCTCTTTGCAGAAAAACAGTCCCAAAGCATGATGTTTCCACCCCCATGCTTCACAGCATGTATGGTGTTCTTTGGATGCAACTCAGCATTCTTGTCCTCCAAAACACGATGGTTTCATCTGACCATATGACATTCTCCTAATCCTCTTCTGGATCATCCAAATGCACTCTAGCAAACTTCAGACGGGCCTGACACGCACTGGCTTAAGCAGGGGGGACACTGCCTGGCACTGCAGGACTTGAGTCCCCCGTAGTGTTTACTGATGGTAGGCTTTGTTACTTTGGTCCCAGCTCTCTGCAGGTCATTCGACTAGGTCCCCCGTGTGGTTCTGGGATTTTTGCTCACCGTTCTTGTGATCATTTTGACTCTACAGGGTGAGATTTTGCGTGGAGCCCCAGATCGAGGGAGACTATCAGTGGTCTTGTATGTCTTCCATTTCCTAATAATTGCTCCCACAGTTGATTTCTTCAAACCAAGCTGCTTACCTATTGCAGATTCAGTCTTCCCAGCCTGGTGCAGGTCTACAATTTTGTTTCTGGTGTCCTTTGACAGCTCTTTTTGGTCTTGGCCATAGTGGAGTTTGGAGTGTGACTGTTTGAGGTTGTGGACAGGTGTCTTTTTATACTGAGTAACAAGTTCAAACAGGTGCCATTAATACAGGTAACGAGTGGAGGACAGAGGAGCCTAAAGAAGAAGTTACAGGTCTGTGTAGAGCCAGAAATCTTGCTTGTTTGTAGGTGACCAAATACTTATTTTCCACCATAATTTGCAAATAAATTCATTAAAACTCCTGCAATGTGATATTCTGGAGAAAAAAAATCTCAATTTGTCTGTCATAGTTGACGGTACCTATGATGAAAATTACAGCCTTCTATCTTTAAAGTGGGAGAACTTGCACAATTGGTGGCTAACTAAATACTTTTTTTTCCCCACTGTATTTATTGCGGGGATTTTAACTGCACAGTCAGAGATTTAGATAGAAATTACAAAGAACCTTATTTTTTTTAAATCGCCTCATTGTAACACATGAACTGTGTGATATTTGGCGAGTCAACATGGAGGCATTCGAGACAGTACACCTGGGCGATGTGAGAGAGAACACCATCTCTATGGCCAGGTTAGATAGGTTTTATTGTTTTGAGCATCAATCTCAGATCTGTAAATCAAGTGTGATAACCCCAGTGGGATTTTTGATCATTGTTTAATAACAGAGGTGGTGTTCAAGAACGATGTAAAACCAAAAAGCGCATACTGGCATTGTAATATAACTTTTATTGAGTGATGCTCACTTCAGGAAATGTTTTAGCTTTTTCTGGGGAGAGGGGTGGAGGTCTCAAAAGGCCAGTTTTGTATCCCCTTCAACAGTGGTGGGATATGGGGAAAATCCAGATTCAACAATTCTGTAATCAATACACGAGGAATGGTCACCAAGGATATCACCAGATCAATGAAAGCCCTAGAGACTGAAATAGTGGAACTCATGACGCTGTTGAGACCACAGGAGATCGCAGGCAATACGCAGCCCCCAAGAGGAAAAAAAAGCTGCATTGGCAGACCCGCTAGGTATCAGAGCACAGGGGGCATTGGTGAGAAGTAAGTTTCAGGGAATTTCTGAAATGGATGCCTCATCCAAATGTTTCTTTGGTTAGAGAAAAAGAATGGACAAGGAAAAAATTATTAATTGTCTCAAATCAGCTGTTGGACAGGAGCTCACTAGCCCTAGTGAAATTAGAAAGAGGGCAGTAGAGTTCTATGCTGAACTCTACAAGTGTGAGTGACAAAGAGGATAAAACAGTGACACAGCAGTTCCTTGATGGGCTCCTGCAGGTGGGCTGTCAGAAGCTCAGGTTGAGCTAGAGCAACCATTCTCTTTGCAGGAGCTATACACTGCATTAAAAGGGGAAAATGGAAGGGCACCAGTGCATTGATGGGCTTCCGTTGACTTTTTAAAGTATTTTTGGGCTATGTTGGGAGAGATTGGCTAGCAGTAGTTAATGATAGTTTAACCGGAGGGTTACTACCAAAAAGCTGCAGAAGGGCTGTCCCTCACCCTACTGCCCAAAAAGGGTGACCTAGGGAGGTGAAGAACTGGAGGCTGGTGGCTTTATTGTGCACTGATTGTAAGATCCTGTCAAAGGCTTAGTCCAACAGGCTGAGGGAGGTGATTGGGCAAATCACACATACTGGACCAGTCCTACTGTGCTCCTGGCAGGCAGATAGGGATAACATTTCTCTTATTCTGGCGGATTTTTTGGACGCCTCTAGGGCAATTGGTTGATGTGGTAATTTCTGATCGAGGCATTTGACCGAGTTGAACATCAATAATGGCACACTTTTGAGGCGTTTGGGTTCAGCTCTGGTTTTATTGCCATGATTAGGGTGATATATGGTGACATTGAGCAAGTGTGAAAGTTAACGGTGGTTTGAGTGCTCCTTTTGTTAAAGTGTGTAGAGATATTAGGCAGGGATGTTCTTTTGTCGGGAATGTTATATGCCATCGCTATAGAGCCACTACTAAATATCATTAGAAGTTGTATTGAAGGGGTGTACCTTTCAGAGGATATTCCTCCTATTCGCCTCTCAGCCTATGCTGATGATGAGAGTTGTTTCAGTGAAAAATCAAGCGGAGGTGGGATAGTTTGAGTCTAATGGTTGATCGCTTTAGGGAATATCCTCTGCAAAGGTAAATTGGGAAAACAGTTGTGCTTTACAGATTGGAGAATGGTCTGAAGGGATCATGGCTTTGCTAGGGGGCTGGGAATGGTGTAAGGGAGGTTTAAGCGTCTTGGAGTGTACCTAGGAGATGAGGGGACAATGGAATTTTTTTTTGATTAGGTGGTTGAAATGGTGGAAGGGAGGATGAGAGATGGCGTTGGTTGTTATCTCGCATGTCATAAAAGGTTGCTTTATGGACCGGAAAATGTGGTTTGGGAGAGGGGTGGCAGGTCTCGTATTACAGCAGGTTGGGGGATTAGGTTTAAAGAAGGCTTTATTTTGGGCTGATAGTAGCCAGATTTCTAGGGGAGGGAGTACGTTTTATAGAGGCCTTCTTAGGGTGTGGAGACATAAGAAGGTGTCCAGATCGAACCTCAGCGAGTCAGTGCATTGGCTGTTGGAGGAACTCTGGTGTATGGGGCAACTGGATTGTACAACTGCAGCTGTTCCACATTTCTCCAAGATTCTGGTGAAGGCCAAAATCATCACCTTAAAACAGTTAATGGCCATGGCTGGGCCCGCTACTGATGTTTTTTGTTTTCATTTTTATTTAGAATTACATTTGTTGTTTCATTTCTGAAAAGGCAGTGTGTCATTATTTATGCTAACACTTGAGTATAAAATAAAGGTTTTATAAAAACTCAAAAAAAAAACTCTCTCTCTTAATGTAATTTCTGCCTCTACCTCACCTAGACGCCGACTGATGACAATGTAATGTCAATGCAATTTCACCCATTGTGACTTCGTTTGAACTGAAGGACATTGATGTTTGCTGGGAAAATACAATTCTCGCAGTCTGGCTGCCGTCTGGCTGCCGTCTGACTGCCGTTTGACTGCCGTCTGGCTTTATCAATATGGAATTCACACAATGAGCAGAGTCACAAGATCCCTGTGTTAGAGTCAAGTGAGATGTTTCCTAATTCAAGTGCTGTGTGTGAGTGCGTACGCGTGTGTGATGTCTGTGCATGCGTGTGTGTATGTGTCTCAGAGGTCTGGTTGGCGTCTGCCAAGGCGGCTGAGCCCGGCTTGTAGAATCAGATCATCTCTCCCCCTCATCTCTCCCCTTTCCCCCATCTTTTCTCTCTTAATGTCATTCCTCCACCTCTCCCCGTCCCTCTTCTCTCCCCCTGCTCTCTGTCTCTCTCTCTCTCTTCCTCTCTCTCTCTCTCTTAATGTAATTCTGCCTTTACCTCACCTAGAACCCGAATGACGTACAAAGTCATTTGATGAAAGGATTCATAGAATGTAATGTCAATGCAATTTCACCTTTTGTGACTTCGATTGAACTGAAGGACTTTGAGGTTCGCTGCTTGAAGAGAAAATAAAATTCTCACCGTCTGGCTGCCGTCTTGCTGTCGTCTGACTGCCATCTGGCTTTATCAATATGGAATTCACACAACGAGCAGAGTCACAACACATCCCTGTGTTAGAGTCAAGTGAGATGTTTCCTAATTCAAGTGCTGTGTGGTATAGGAAAATAACGGCTTAAAATACAAAGTATTTGAGGACTACAGAGTCTAAAAATGTATTATGATACTTCAGCTTCAGACCTGCCTACTTCTCTTAAAAAGTTTTTGCATTTAATAGTATAATGTTCAGGTACTTTGAGCATGCCCCAAGGGCACATAGATGCGGTAAAGAGATAAATCGAACTCGAACAAAACAATGGAAATGCCATGGCAACGCCACTCACGCGTCCCCCTGAGTATCTTCTCATTGCCCCCCATCAAAATTAGCCTACATTTAGGGTATTGTTTATGTGTGTATTTCACACTATTTTGGGGTACAAATCGAAGTATAATGCTTGTAAGGATGTCAACCCCAAAACATGTTCATGTCATAGTCACCAATCAACTGCATTATACTTAAAAACAGCTTCAAGTACGGTAGTACCACCACCGATTTCTATATGGCTAGCTATGTTGCCAGCTTATACGAACAGGAGTTAGCATTTAACATACATTTTTCTAACCCTGAAAAGGACTACAGTATACAGTGCCTTGCAAAAGTATTCATCCCCCTTGGCGTTTTTCCTATTTTGTTGCATTACAACCTGTAATTTAAATGGATTTTTATTTGGATTTCATGTAATGAACATACATAAAAGAGTCCAAATTGGTGAAGTGAAATGAAAGAAATGAAAAACGGAAAAGTGGTGTGTGCATATGTATTCACCCCCTTTGCTATGAAGCCCCTAAATAAGATCTGGTGTAACCAATTACCTTCAGAAGTCACATAATTTGTTAAATAAAGTCCACCTGTGTGCAATCTAAGTGTCACATGATCTCAGTATATATACACCTGTTCTGAAAGGCCCCAGAGTCTGCAACACCACTAAGTAAGGGGCACCACCAAGCAAGCGGCACCATGAAGAGCAAGGAGCTCTCCAAACAGGTCAGTTGAGGAGAAGTACAGATCAGGGTTGGGTTATAAAAAATATCCAAAACTTTGAACATCCCACAGAGCACCATTAAATCCATTATTAAAAATGGAAAGAATATGGCACCACAACAAACCTGCGAAGAGAGGGCCGCCCACCAAAACTCATGGACCAGGCAAGGAGGGCATTAATCAGAGAGGCAACAAAGAGACCAAAGATAACCCTGAAGGAGCTGTAAAGCTCCACAGCAGAGATTGGAGTATCTGTCCATAGGACCACTTTAAGCCGTACACTCCACAGAGCTGGGCTTTACGGAAGAGTGGCCAGAAAAAAGCCATTGCTTAAAGAAAAAAAAAGAAGCAAACATGTTTGGTGTTCGCCAAAAGGCATGTGGGAGACTCCCCAAACATATGGAAGAAGGTACTCTGGTCAGATGAGACTAGAATTGAACTTTTTGGCCATCAAGAAAAACGCTATGTCTGGCGCAAACCCAACACCTCTCATCACCCCGAGAACACCATCCCCACAGTGAAGCATGGTGGTGGCAGCATCATGCTGTGGGGATGTTTTTCATCGGCAGGGACTGGGAAACTGGTCAGAATTGAAGGAATGATGGATGGCGCTAAATACAGGGAAATTCTTGAGGGAAACCTGTTTCAGTCTTACAGAGATTTGAGACTGGGACGGAGGTTCACCTTCCAGCAGGACAATGACCCTAAGCATACTGCTAAAGCAACACTCGAGTGGTTTAAGGGGAAACATTTAAAAGTCTTGAAATGGCCTAGTCAAAGCCCAGACCTTAATCCAATTGAGAATTTGTGGTATGACTTAAAGATTGCTGTACACCAGCGGAACCCATCCAACTTGAAGGAGCTGGAGCAGTGTTGCCTTGAAGAATGGTCAAAAATCCCAGTGGCTAGATGTGCCAAGCTTATAGAGACATACCCCAAGAGACTTGCAGCTGTAATTGCTGCAAAAAGTGGCTCTACAAAGTATTGACTTTGGGAGGGTGAATAGTTATGCATGCTCAAGTTTTTCGTTTATTTTTCTTATTTCTTGTTTGTTTCACCCCAAAAAATATTTTGCATCTTCAAAGTGGTAGGCATGTTGTGTAAATCAAGTGATACAAACCCCCCAAAAAATCAATTTTAATTCCAGGTTGTAAGGCAACAAAATAGGAAAAATGCCAAGGGGTGTGAATACTTTCGCAAGCCACTGTATGTATTTCTAAATAGTATGCAGCGAAAACAGCCAAATATCGGAGTTTACGCCTTTTTAGATATGACGTTTAAGGTAAAGAAAGGACATTTAAAAAAAAAAAAATCATCATAAGAATAATCAAGAAATTATAAAACAATTTGACAACCCTGTTTGAAAGATTTTAAACATTTTCCAGTGATGAAGACATGGACGTCTCATGATATGGTGGGGTATGCAAAATAGATCAACTTTGAGTATCTTTATCTCTTGAATGTTTTGGCATTCAGGTCCAAAAAGTCACTTTCTAAGCACTTTTACAATGGTCAAATATGTATGGTAGGTTTATTTCAAATCAAAAGCGGTGCTGTCAAAAAGTGATTGAATTCAAATGGATTTACCTATAGCCCAGGGCAGTTCTGTAGGCCACGGGTGGATGTGAACGAGAGTGTGTGTGTGTGTGTGTGTGTTTGTTTGTTTGTGTGTACGTGCCTGCCTGCATGCATGAAACACCTCTGGAATATAGTATGAGGGGTCTAATTAGAGAGAAGAGGACTCTGTTATGTTTTACCAGCCACTATGTGGTACTGGGTATTAATTAAAATTACACTGATACTGGTCGGCATCGTTAATTCAATAAGTTGAATAATGGAGGAACATGTCAGATTTTTTCTGCACAAGCATTCTCTTACCTTATACCCGGTAGGTCTACTATGCATCTCTAGTGTGTGTGTGTGTGTGTGTGCATGTGTGTGTGTGTGTGTGTGTGTGTGTGTGTGTGTGTGTGTGTGTGTGTGTGTGTGTGTGTGTGTGCATGTGCGAGTAATGAAAAAAAAAGTGCTATCTAGAACCTAAAATGGTTCTTCGGCTGTCCCCATAGGAGAACATTTGAAGTACCCTTTTTGGTTCCAGGTAGGGAACAGGGTGTCATTTGGGACGCAGACATAGTCTCTAACAGAGCTCTTACAGCAGGGCCAAGTCATACGGGGGGCCAGTATGAAAAATGTATGCACTCACTAATTGGAAGTCGCTCTGGATAAGAGCGCCTGCTAAATGACTGTGGTCCTCTGTAGCTCAATGTGGCCTCTGTAGCTCAATTGGTAGAGAATGGCACCTGTAATGCCAGGATAGTGGGTTCGATCCCGGGACCACCCATACGTAAAAATGTATGCACACAGACTGTAAGTCGCTTTGATAAAAAGCGTCTGCTAAATGGTATATTATTATATTATATGCTCAACACAGAAGCCACACTGGCAGATCACAGCAGGGGGTTGCCTGGAAAACACATTATGGTACATTCACAATCACAATGTGGTAATGTAATAGTCACATAATCCAGGACACACACACACACACACAGGTTTTGAGCAATCAATGGAATGCGAGTGTGGAGAGGGAGAGAATGAGGGAAGGGAGAGGTAGAGGGGTGAGGAGAGGTAGAGGGGTGAGGAAAAGAGATGGAGAGGGAGAGGGGTGAGGAAAAGAGATGGAGAGTTAGAGGGGTGAGGAGAGGTAGAGGGGTGAGGAAAAGAGATGGAGGTAGAGGGGTGAGGAGAGGTAGAGGGGTGAGGAAAAGAGATGAGGTAGAGGGGGTGAGGAGAGGTAGAGGGGTGAGGAAAAGAGATGGAGAGGTAGAGGGGTGAGGTGAGGAAAAGTGATGTAAAATAGGAAAACTGTATCATACTGTATTGCTTACTTACTTAATCCTCTTCCTTCCTGGAGGAACATAGGGCTTGTCTCATTTTGCTATCTACATGTATTGAAACCACTAAGTGTTGGATGATGTAGGAGCCCAACTGACAGCAGTGACTGAGAGCAATGTCACTGTCAGTTTCAGCAGACAGCAGAGTGACTCCAGGCAGAGACGGAGCTTGGTTTCACCCCGGTGAAAGATGAGCAATGAATTTACTGTACTGTAATCCTCACATTTGCTTAGGTTGGCAAACCTCAGCCCTCCAAACTCTCTCTCCAGCAGAGCTCAGCAGCGACCCTTTTATGGTCGCAAGATGAGCGATAGGAGCATACTTCTCAGATGTATTGTCACCTACAACCCCCTAGCAGCATCTCACCCTATAAACACCATCACTCACACACTTACTGCAATACCCAAGCTAAGTCTCAAATGGCAACCTATTTGTGGCCCACAGGGCTCTGGTCAAAAGTAATGCACCATGTAGGGAATAGGGTGCCATTTTGGAACGCAAAACACTTCCTACAAAAACACAGTTTAGCTGCTAACTCACTCACCGTGGCATAATCCGACGTTCCACTGCACTTGTCAAGGTCTAATGTTTCCTTCACAACCAATGTTCTCTTCCTCTGTGAAGTATTGTGACACCCATAGTGTATAAGCAGAGTCGTTCTGACAGAGCCATATGGTATCTCTCTACATATGGCTCTGTGTATGTGAAGTCTGTGATAATACTGTTCCAATGATCTCTTCCACTGTGACATAATGTGACACTTTCACTCTGAATTATTGTGACATCAGATGTATAGTATTGGACAGAGCCATGTATCTCTGTACAGTACTGGCTCTGGTATTGCTGGGTATTGGGTGACTGACACCCGTGTCACTAAGTACTTTTGATATGCTAATACATGTTGTGGAACAATAAGGCCTTTTAATATGATATGCTAATACATGTTGTGGAGCAATAAGGCCTTTTAATATGATATGCTAATTCATGTTGTGGAGCAATAAGGCCTTTTAATATGATATGCTAATACATGTTGTGGAGCAATAAGGCCTTTTAATTTGATATACTAATACATATTGAGGACCAAAGGGTTCCATTTTCTCTTTAGGTCTCGATGATTCATTTGACCATGAGAGGTTGGTGTGTGTTGCTATTAAAACAAGCAGTGTCGCAATCTTCCTATGCAATTACTCAGGATATGAGCAGGGGCCTAGGGGAAGTGATGACTTATTTATTGCTACGCTAATAAATAAGCTAAAGGAAGTAAGCTTCTGAGAGTAGCTTGTCATTCATTAGACTGGGATCCATCATTGTGGCTCTCTGCAGCAGTTCATCTTATATTGTACACATGCACATACACACCCACACACACACACATGCACACAGACACACACACACACGAGCACACACACACACGCACACAGGCACACACACACGAGCACACACACACACGCACACAGACACACACACATAGGCTTAAATGCATGGGCCCGCTAATCTGGTGTGTTGTTCAGCTGTGTTGTTGTTCACCAATTAAGAAAGATTATTGTCAATTACATCATTAATGAACATAAAGTGTTGTTTTTTGTGTGATTTTTTTGTCAATTACTATACATCATTAATATACAATTACTATACATCGTTAATATACAATTACTATACATCATTAATATACAATTACTATACAGCATTAATATACAATTGCTATACATTATTAACAAACTTATTTTTTTTTTATGTTTTAGATGCTAACTGTACGGTTCAGAATGATGCATATGAACCAATGATGTAGCCTACAGTAAACATGAATATGTATGTGTTTGTCTATGGAATGTGCACCCCTAAAAACCTTTTTCGATTTTGTACTCCAAAAGTGCACGAAGTGCTCATTAGGAATATTCTGAAGTCAGGAAGGAAAAACCTTGGGTCTTAAAAAGGAGACTTTATTGGTTCATTAACACTTCAAAACTGGTGAATGTGGTACTCAGCCCCAATTCCACTTCTTTGAAAGGCGACTCCTAGTCAGACTTGGCTTTAATCATTGCCATATAAAAATTATAATAAATTATAAAAAATATATCACTTTATCTTTCATCTATTTAATGGCGGAAAGTATCTGGTGTGTTTGTGTGTGTGTGTTTGTGTTTGTGTGTGTGTGTGTGTGTGTGTGTGTATGTGTGTGTGTGTGTGAGTGCGTGCGTGCGTGAGTGCGAGCGTGCGTGAGTGAGTGCGCGCAGAGATCTGCAGATACAGATCTTTGTCTCTGGAGGTTATACAGCAATCCTTTAGGGATTATTGGCTCCTTGCATAATTCAAAAGAGTAACGTATAAATTTAACATTTTCCTCAATTACTTGGAAAAAAACATGAATATTCAATTCGCCAGTATTTTTCCTCAAGTACAGTACTTTTGAGAAATCCAAAATAGTCTCTAGAAATTCTATAGTGCGATTTTCTAATGTTTTCTAATGTGTTTTTATGGTAGTTTATGGACTTTGGGTAGGACCATCCATAAAATAATTGCATAAAAAATGTATTTCTCCATATAGTAAACATTAACCTATTTCATTCTAGCTTCACACATGACTAAAGTAATGGGTAACGTTGGGGGATATGATTTAATGGGTCATAGCCTGAAGATACGGTAAGGGGACAATTCTCCAGCAAACCAATAACATCTCTTCTCATCTTATAGAAGCAGCAACATAGTGGTCTGTCAGGACGTCAGAGAGCAACATAGAGGTCCGTCAGGTCATCAGAGAGCAACATAGTGGTCTGTCAGCATGTCAGAGAGCAACGTAGTGGTCTGTCAGGACGTCAGAGAGCAACATAGTGGTCTGTCAGCATGTCAGAGAGCAACATAGTGGTCTGTCAGCATGTCAGAGAGCAACATAGTGGTCTGTCAGGACGTCAGAGAGCAACATAGTGGTCTGTCAGGACGTCAGAGAGCAACATAGTGGTCTGTCAGGACATCAGAGAGCAACATAGTGGTCTGTCAGGACGTCAGAGAGCAACATAGTGGTCAGTCAGGACGTCAGAGAGCAACATAGTGGTCTGTCAGCATGTCAGAGAGCAATATAGTGGTCTGTCAGGACAGTCAGAGAGCAACATAGTGGTCTGTCAGGACGTCAGAGAGCAACATAGTGGTCTGTCAGCATGTCAGAGAGCAATATAGTGGTCTGTCAGCATGTCAGAGAGCAACATAGTGGTCTGTCAGGACGTCAGAGAGCAACATAGTGGTCTGTCAGGATGTCAGAGAGCAACATAGTGGTCTGTCAGGACGTCAGAGAGCAATATAGTGGTCTGTCAGCATGTCAGAGAGCAACATAGTGGTCTGTCAGGACGTCAGAGAGCAACATAGTGGTCTGTCAGGACGTCAGAGAGCAACATAGTGGTCTGTCAGGACGTCAGAGAGCAACATAGTGGTCTGTCAGGACGTCAGAGAGCAACATAGAGGTCTGTCAGGACGTCAGAGAGCAACATAGTGGTCTGTCAGGATGTCAGAGAGCAACATAGTGGTCTGTCAGGCGTCAGAGAGCAACATAGTGGTCTGTCAGGACGTCAGAGAGCAACATAGTGGTCTGTCAGGACGTCAGAGAGCAACATAGTGGTCTGTCAGGACGTCAGAGAGCAACATAGTGGTCTGTCAGGACGTCAGAGAGCAACATAGTGGTCTGTCAGGACGCAGAGAGCAACATAGTGGTCTGTCAGGACGTCAGAGAGCAACATAGTGGTCTGTCAGGACGTCAGAGAGCAACATAGTGGTCTGTCAGGACGTCAGAGAGCAACATAGAGGTCTGTCAGGACGTCAGAGAGCAACATAGTGGTCTGTCAGGACGTCAGAGAGCAACATAGTGGTCTGTCAGCATGTCAGAGAGCAACATAGTGGTCTGTCAGGACGTCAGAGAGCAACATAGTGGTCTGTCAGGACGTCAGAGAGCAACATAGTGGTCTGTCAGGAACGTCAGAGAGCAACATAGTGGTCTGTCAGGACGTCAGAGAGCAACATAGTGGTCTGTCAGGACGTCAGAGAGCAACATAGTGGTCTGTCAGGACATCAGAGAGCAACATAGTGGTCTGTCAGGGCGTCAGAGAGCAACATAGTGGTCTGTCAGGACGTCAGAGAGCAACATAGTGGTCTGTCAGGACGTCAGAGAGCAACATAGAGGTCTGTCAGGACGTCAGAGAGCAACATAGTGGTCTGTCAGGACGTCAGAGAGCAACATAGTGGTCTGTCAGGACGTCAGAGAGCAACATAGTGGTCTGTCAGCATGTCAGAGAGCAACAAAGTGGTCTGTCAGCATGTCAGAGAGCAACATAGTGGTCTGTCAGGACGTCAGAGAGCAACATAGTGGTCTGTCAGGACGTCAGAGAGCAACAAAGTGGTCTGTCAGCATGTCAGAGAGCAATATAGTGGTCTGTCAGGACGTCAGAGAGCAACATAGTGGTCTGTCAGGACGTCAGAGAGCAACATAGTGGTCTGTCAGCATGGCAGAGAGCAATATAGTGGTCTGTCAGCATGTCAGAGAGCAACATAGTGGTCTGTCAGGACGTCAGAGAGCAACATAGTGGTCTGTCAGCATGTCAGAGAGCAACATAGTGGTCTGTCAGGACGTCAGAGAGCAACATAGTGGTCTGTCAGCATGTCAGAGAGCAACATAGTGGTCTGTCAGGACGTCAGAGAGCAACATAGTGGTCTGTCAGCATGTCAGAGAGCAACATAGTGGTCTGTCAGGACGTCAGAGAGCAACATAGTGGTCTGTCAGGACGTCAGAGAGCTACATAGTGGTCTGTCAGGACGTCACAGAGCAACATAGTGGTCTGTCAGGACGTCACAGAGCAACATAGTGGTCTGTCAGGACGTCAGAGAGCTACATAGTGGTCTGTCAGGACGTCAGAGAGCAACATAGAGGTCTGTCAGGACGTCAGAGAGCTACATAGTGGTCTGTCAGGACGTCACAGAGCAACATAGTGGTCTGTCAGGACGTCAGAGAGCTACATAGTGGTCTGTCAGGAGGACGTCAGAGAGCAACATAGAGGTCTGTCAGGACGTCAGAGAGCTACATAGTGGTCTGTCAGGACGTCAGAGAGCAACATAGAGGTCTGTCAGGACGTCAGAGAGCTACATAGTGGTCTGTCAGGACGTCACAGAGCAACATAGTGGTCTGTCAAGCATTAGCTGTAAAGCATTAGCATTAGCTGTAAAGCATTGGCATTAGCTGTAAAGCAGAGGGGTCAATGTTAAAGAGAAGTGATTGGAGGGAGCAGGTTACCAGCACTAGTAGGTTGCGTCCCAAATGGCACCCTATTCCCTATATAGTGCACTACTTTTGACCCTATTTGACTTTTGACCCTATTCCCTATATAGTGTACTATATAGGGAATAGGGTGCCATTTGGGACAAAGCTGTAATGCAGGTTAACAATACTGGTAATGATCGGTTAGGAGCAGAGAGAAGCTTTTATGAGGAAAAGAGAGTGAGCCATTAGTGAGGGGCCACAGTCATATTCAATATTACATCGCCCTGGGGAGAGCTCCCCAGTTGAATAATCCTAGGACTGTATTCATAAACCGTCTCCGAGTAGGAGTGCTGATCTATGATCAGTTTGGTCTTTGAGATCATAATGAATAAGATTACATGGACAGTGGTAACCTGATCCTAGATCAGCACTCTTACTCTGATACGCTTTATGAATACGGGCCCTGGTCTTCTGTGCATGGATGGAGGTGGGATAGTCTGTAAAAGAGAATATTAGACATATGAAAGAAACGTTAGCAGCAAGGCCCATATTGTGTTTTGTCGCCATGGAGAAGTAGACCACACAAGGTTCCTTACCTCACCTCGCTCATCAACTCATCCTTGACCGCTGGCTATGTCCCTTCCGTCTTCAAGAGAGCGAGAGTTGCACCCCTTCTCAAAAAAACCTACACTCGATCCCTCCGATGTCAACAACTACAGACCAGTATCCCTTCTTTCTTTTCTCTCCAAAACTCTTGAGCGTGCCGGTCTTTAGCCAACTCTCCTTGCTATTTCTCTCAGAATGACCTTCTTGATCCAAACCAGTCAGGTTTCAAGATTGGTCATTCAACTGAGACTGCTCTTCTCTGTGTCACGGAGGCTCTCCGCACTGCTAAAGCTAACTCTCTCTCCTCTGCTCTCGTCCTTCTAGACCTATCTGCTGCCTTTGATACTGTGAACCATCAGATCCTCCTCTCCACCCTCTCCGAGTTGGGCATCTCCGGCGTGGCTCACTCTTGGATTGCGTCCTACCTGACAGGTCGCTCCTACCAGGTGGCGTGGTGAGAATCTGTCTCCGCACCACGTGCTCTCACCACTGGTGTCCCCCAGGGCTCAGTTCTAGGCCCTCTCCTAGGCCCTCTCCTATTCTCGCTATACACCAAGTCACTTGGCTCTGTCATATCCTCACATGGCCTCTCCTATCATTGCTACGCAGACGACACACAATTAATCTTCTCCTTTCCCCCTTCTGATAACCAGGTGGCGAATCGCATCTCTGCATGTCTGGCAGACATATCAGTGTGGATGACGGATCACCACCTCAAGCTGAACCTCGGCAAGACGGAGCTGCTCTTCCTCCCGGGGAAGGACTGCCCGTTCCATGATCTCACCATCACGGTTGACAACTCCGTTGTGTCCTCCTCCCAGAGTGCAAACATCCTGTCGTTCTCCGCTAACATCAAGGCGGTGACCCGATCCTGTAGGTTCATGCTCTACAACATTCGCAGAGTACGACCCTGCCTTACACAGGAAGCGGCACAGGTCCTAATCCAGGCACTTGTCATCTCCCGTCTGGATTACTGCAACTCGCTGTTGGCTGGGCTCCCTGCCTGTGCCATTAAACCCCTACAACTCATCCAGAACGCCGCAGCCGTCTGGTGTTCAACCTTCCCAAGTTCTCTCACGTCACCCTGCTCCTCCGCACACTCCACTGGCTTCCAGTTGAAGCTCACATCTGCTACAAGACCATGATGCTTGCCTACGGAGCTCTGAGGGGAACGGCACCTCCGTACCTTCAGGCTCTGATCAGTCCCTACACCCAAACGAGGGGCATTGCGTTCATCCACCTCTGGCCTGCTGGCCCCCTACCTCTGCGGGAAGCACAGTTCCCGCCTCAGCCCAGTCAAAACTGTTCCGCTGCTCTGGCACCCCAATGGTCGAACAAGCTCCCTCACGACGCCAGGACAGCGGAGTCACTCACCACCTTCCGGAGACACTTGAAATCCCACCTCTTTAAGGAATACCTGGGATAGGATAAAGTAATCCTTCTACCCCCCCCTTACCCCACCCCAAAGAAAAAAAAAATATATATAATAAATAAAAAAATAAAAATAAAATATATATATATATATTGTAAAGTGGTTGTCCCACTGGCTATCATAAGGTGAATGCACCAATTTGTAAGTCGCTCTGGATAAGAGCGTCTGCTAAATGACGAAAATGTAATGTAAATGTTCCAGTGGTGTAAAGGATTTAAAGTAAAGGTTCACCCATTTTGAAAGTTATTTTGTTTTTGTGCATCTCTTAGTGATGTTCTATCGTTTCCCTGGGTCATTTCATGTTTTCATGTGTATCTGATTTATTGGTGTTCAAGCAGGCAGAAATCTGGCCAGTATGACGTAGCACTGTGATAAAGTCGCTCTCGCTACACTGGAAGTTAATAGGAACGCGACTTTTAGATTGCGAAAACGTCTATCATACATGTCAGATTTCAATACTGGCCGATGTCATAATTCGGGAGGATGTCTTCTCTCGAATGAGCCATTGATCATATTTTTGCAATATTCCTACCTCAAAATGTTTAGAATTTTTCCTATTTCTCTGCCTCTTTGGTCCGGGGTGCATTGCATTGTACCGTTGCCAGAGATATTGTTGAAAGGATATAGGAATCCAATGAATGGAGGAACGTATAACGCCCCATCCTGCAGACCAATCGCCTTCACGTTGTCATGCTGCATCACGCGGTTGCTAAGCTAATCGTCACTCAATCCCTTCTCAAAGTCAGCGTATATGTTGAGAAACGTGCTTATTTTTCTCGAATGTCAAGATTCCAAAGCTATACGATAATTATTTCACATCTTGGAAAGGATTTCTAATGTTGTACTTCTTGTTGATGAAATTTGTGCTAATGTTTGGTTTTTGAGCTAGCGTTCAATAGACTCCCATTCACTTGTCGAAGGAGATCGCTCCTTGTCCCAGAATCGCCCAGAATGCACCACATGGCCCATTGACGTAGCATGGGCAACGTTTCCCATCTCCTCAAAAGTATATCTGCCGTTGCAAATGTCAGACTCCACTCTGTCAGGCACATCGATCTGCAGGTTGAACATGGTGAGATTGTAGACTCCTAAATTGATAGTGCAATTTGTTTAGGCGATTTTACAGCTAACTAGCTACTTTACATGCTGATATTGTCTTTGGTATTATTGTGTGTGAGCTATGTTTGCTTGCTAGCTAGCTAGCTAGCTAGCCAGCCAGGCCATATAGAGACCATTGCATTGTGGATTTTGTAGTCTACTTGAGCTGCAACAGATTTCCACAACAATTTTCCATGTTGCTACCAACCTTATTATAACGCCAAAATGAAACATTTGTTCACAACACTGTAAATTAAAGGAATGGGTAATTTTGGGTGGATTTCTCCTTTAAGTAAAAATACTTTAAAGTACTACTTAAGTAGGTTTTTGGGGTATCTGTACTTTACTTTACTATTTATATTTTTGACAACTTTTGCTTTTACTTCACTACATTCCTCAAGAAAATAATGTACTTTTTTACTCCATACATTTTCCCTGACAACTAAAAGTACTCTTACATTTTGAATGCTTAGCAGGACAGGACATTTACAGGAAATCAAGAGAACATCCCTGGTCATCCCTACTGCCTCTGATCTGGCGGACTCACTAAAAACACATGCTTCATTTGTAAATGATGTCTGAGTGTTGAGTGTGCCCTGGCTATCCGCGAAATAAATAAAAATACAAGAAAATGGTGCCGTCTGGTTTGCTTAATATAAGGAATTTGAAATAATTTACACTTTTGTTCTTAAGTATATTTGAGCAATTACATTTACTTTTGATACTTAAGTATATTTAAAACCAAATATGTTTACTTTTACTCAAGTAGTATTTTACTGGGTGACTTTCACTTTTATGAAGGTATCTTTACTTGTATGACAGTTAGGTACTTTTTCCATCACTGCAAGGTTCTGTGTTGTTATCACTTATGATTCAGGAA
Source organism: Coregonus clupeaformis (assembly GCF_020615455.1). NCBI lineage: Eukaryota > Metazoa > Chordata > Actinopteri > Salmoniformes > Salmonidae > Coregonus > Coregonus clupeaformis. Next base: position 3,943 of record NW_025537945.1, on the reverse strand, counting down.
AGGGATATTCACAATTGCTGTGTCTGTGTGACCGTGGACTTTGAATTGAGCTCAACACAGCAAGGAACACACAGTATTGTTGGTTCTGTATGAATATCAGTGTTCTGTCAGCATGTAGTACCTGACCACAATGTTATATACTATAAGCCGTGGACATGCCAAGCCGAGGATATTTTTTTCTTTCATGTAAGTTAACCAACTTAACTCCATCCATCTATTTATTTTCCCCTTATTCATATTGTTCTCTCCTCCATCTATCTCTTTCTTCTCTTCCCCAGCTTCTGCCCCTGTAGATACGGAGAGAACAGTAACAACGGGTTGAACAGCAATGACCCTCAGAGACAAAGAACCACAGGGGAGGGAGCCTTTTATTTGTTTAGTGCTTTCTATAAATCTATCTCCCATTGCAGAGAGAGAGAGAGAGAGAGAGAGAGAGAGAGAGAGAGAGAGAGAGAGAGAGAGAGAGAGAGAGAGAGAGAGAGAAAAAGAGAGAGAGAGAGGGGGGGGGGGGGGGGGGGGGGGGGGGAAAAAAGAGAGAGGGAGAGAGAGAGAGAGAGAGAGAGAGAGAGAGAGAGAGAGAGAGAGAGAGAGAGAGAGAGAGAGAGAGAGAGAGAGAGAGAGAGAGAGAGAGAGAGAGAGAGAGAGAGAGAGAGAGAGAGGAAGAGAGTCCACCCTGCTACCATACAGCGGGTAAACGCAAGTATTTCCCGTGACTGTGCATCAAAACCAAATGTTTACCTGGCCCACCACTCCACCCTGGACGTGAACAGCCTTTATGACCAGGTCCACCTATACAAGGCAGCAGTGCCCACCTTCGCCCGGACCCCAAAGGATATCGCCCTCAACCGCAGACCCAACACCTCACACAGGAGCAACAGATCAACAGACACCCCGCCCAGACCAGCGAGACACTCTCCCAGACCTGCGGGACCCCCCAGGACCAACACATAGAGGACCCCGCAGAGAGGACCTACATCCAGACCACAGCACCATCAACCACATCTACACCCCCCCCCCCCACCAATGCTACCCCCAAGTCAACCATGCCCACACCCCATTTAGGCCCCCTCAGATCAGACCTACCTACTTTATCACTGACCTCAACCCAGAGTCTCTCAGAGCGTTCACAGTCAGCCCACTGACACCCCTATCAGACCACAGCAAAATCACAGTCTACTTGAACAGAGCAATACTCAATCATGAGGCATCAAAGCCAAAGGAACTGAATAATATTAAGAAATGCTATAGATGGAAGGAAAGTAGTGTTGAAACCTACCAAAAAACAATTAGGAAACAACAAATTCAATCCATTCTAGACAACTTCCTGGACAAAAGCGTTCCACTGTAATAGTGAAGGTGTAAACTTGGCAGTAGAAAACCTAAACAGTATATTGACCTCTCAGCTTCCCTATCAAATCTAAAAATCTCTAACAGAAAACCAAAGAAAAGTAATAACAGTGATAAATGGTTTGATGAAGAATGCAAAAACCTAAGAAAGAAATTGAGAAACCTATCCAACCAAAAACATAGAGACCCAGAAAACCTGAGCCTAAGCCTTCACTATGGTGAATCCCTAAAACAATACAGAAATACACTACGGAAAAAGAAGGAACAGCATGTCAGAAATCAGCTCAATGTAATTGAAGAATCCATAGACACTAACCAATTCTGGGAAAATTGGAATACACTAAACAAACAACAACACGAATAGCTATCTATCCAAAATGGAGATGTATGGGTAAACCACTTCTCCAATCTTTTTGGCCCTATAACAGAGAACAAACAGCAAAAAAATATACATGATCAAATGCAAATCTTAGAATCAACTATTAAAGACTACCAGAACCCACTGGATTCTCCAATTACATTGAATGAACTACATGACAAAATACAAACCCTCCAACCCAAAAAGTCCTGTGGTGTTGATGGTATCCTCAATGAAATGATAAAATATACAGACCACAAATTTCAATTAGCTATACTTAAACTCTTTAACATCATCCTTAGCTCTGGCATCTTCCCCAATATTTGGAACCAAGGACGATCACCCCAATCCACAAAAGTGGAGACAAATTTGACTAATAACTACCGTGGGATATGCGTCAACAGCAACCTTGGGAAAATCCTCTGCATTATCATTAACAGCAGACTAGTTCATTTCCTCAGTGAAAACAATGTACTGAGCAAATGTCAAATTCGCTTTTACCAAATTACCGTACAACAGACCACGTATTCACCCTGCACACTCTAATTGACAAACAAACAAACCAAAACAAAGCCAAAGTCTTCTCATGCTTTGTTGATTTCAAAAAAGCTTTTGACTCAATTTGGCATGAGGGTCTGCTATACAAATTGATGGAAAGTGGGGTTGGGGGAAAAACATATGACATTATAAAATCCATGTACACAAACAACAAGTGTGCGGTTAAAATTGGCAAAAAACACACACATTTCTTTCCACAGGGCCGTGGCGTGAGACAGGGATGCAGTTTAAGCCCTACCCTCTTCAACATATATATCAACGATGCGAGGGCACTAGAACAGTCTGCAGCACCCGGCCTCACCCTACTAGAATCTGAAGTCAAATGTCTTCTGTTTGCTGATGATCTGGTGCTTCTGTCACCAACCAAGGAGGGCCTACAGCAGCACTTAGATCTTCTGCACAGATTCTGTCAGACCTGGGCCCTGACAGTAAATCTCAGTAAGACAAAAATAATGGTGTTCCAAAAAAGGTCCAGTTGCCAGGACCACAAATACAAATTCCATCTAGACACTGTTGCCCTAGAGCACACAAAAAACTATACATACCTCGGCCTAAACATCAGCGCCACAGGTAACTTCCACAAAGCTATGAACGATCTGAGAGACAAGGCAAGAAGGGCCTTCTATGCCATCAAAAGGAACATACAATTTGACATACCAATTAGGATCTGGCTAAAAATACTTGAATCAGTTATAGAACCCATTGCCCTTTATGGTTCTGAGGTCTGGGGTCCGCTCACCAACCAAGAATTCACAAAATGGGACAAACACCAAATTGAGGCTCTGCATGCAGAATTCTGCAAAAACATCCTCCGTGTACAACGTAAAACACCAAATAATGCATGCAGAGCAGAATTAGGCCAATACCCGCTAATTATCAAAATCCAGAAAAGAGCCGTTAAATTCTATAACCACTTAAAAGGAAGCGATTCCCAAACCTTCCATAACAAAGCCATCACCTACAGAGAGATTAACTTGGAGAAGAGTCCCCTAAAAGTAAGCTTGTCCTGGGGCTCTGTTCACAAACACAAACAGACCCCTACACAGCCCCAGGACAACAACAACAACAACAACAACAACAACACAATTAGACCCAACCAAATCATGAGAAAACAAAAAGAGAATTACTTGACACATTGGAAAGAACAAACAAACAAACAGAGACAAACTAGAATGCTATTTGGCCCCTAAACAGAGAGTACACAGTGGCAGAATACCTGACCACTGTGACTGGACCCAAACTAAGGAAAGCTTTGACTATGTACAGACTCCAGTGAGCATAGCCTTGCTATTGAGAAAGGCCGCCCCGTGGGCAGACCTGGCTCTCAAGAGAAGACAGGCTATGTGCACACTGCCCACAAAATGAGGTGGAAACTGAGCTGCACTTCCTAACCTCCTGCCAAATGTATGACCATATTAGAGACACATGTTTCCCTCAGATTACAGCGATCCACAAAGAATTTGAAAACAAACCCAATTTTGATAAACTCCCTTATCTACTGGGTGAAAAACCACAGTGTGCCATCACAGCTGCAAGATTTGTGACTTGTTGCCACAAAGAAAAGGGGCAACCAGTGAAGAACAAACACCATTGTAAATACAACCCATATTTATGTTTATTTATTTTCCCATTTGTACATTTAACTATTTGCACATTGTTACAACACTGTATATATACATA
>NW_025537944.1:0-25285 GCF_020615455.1 Coregonus clupeaformis | reverse complement strand
TTAAGTATTTCCCCCTTCTGATAACCAGGTGGCGAATCGCATCTCTGCATGTCTGGCAGACATATCAGTATGGATGACGGATCACCACCTCAAGCTGAACCCTGGCAAGACGGAGCTGCTCTTCCTCCCGGGGAAGGACTGCCCGTTCCATGATCTCGCCATCACGGTTGACAAACTCCGCTGTGTCCTCCTCCCAGAGTGCGAAGAGCCTAGGCGTGACCCTGGACAACACCCTGTCGTTCTCCGCCAACATCAAGGCGGTGACCCGCTCCTGCAGGTTCATGCTCTACAACATTCGAGAGTACGACCCTGCCTTACACAGGAAGCGGCACAGGTCCTAATCCAGGCACTTGTCATCTCCCCGTCTGGACTACTGCAACTCGCTGTTGGCTGGCCTCCCTGCCTGTGCCATTAAACCCCTACAACTCATCCAGAATGCCGCAGCCCGTCTGGTGTTCAACCTTCCCAAGTTCTCTCACGTCACCCCCTCCTCCGCACACTCCACTGGCTTCCAGTTGAAGCTTCGCATCCGCTACAAGACCATGGTGCTTGCCTATGGAGCAGTGAGGGGAACGGCACCTCTGTACCTTCAGGCTCTGATCAGTCCCCTACACCCAAACGAGGGCATTGCGCTCATCCACCTCTGGCCTGCTGGCTCCCTTCCTCTGCGGAAGCATAGTTCCCGCCCAGCCCAGTCAAAACTGTTCGCTGCTCTGGCACCCCCAATGGTGGAACAAGCTCCCTCACGACGCCAGGACAGCGGAGTCACTCACCACCTTCCGGAGACATTTGAAACCCACCTCTTTAAGGAATACCTGGGATAGGATAAAGGAATCCTTCTACCCCCCAATTGTAAAGTGGTTATCCCACTGGCTATAGGGTGAACGCACCAATTTGTGAGTCACTCTGGCTAAGAGCGTCTGCTAAATGACGTTAATGTGCCCTTGAGCAAGGCACTTAACCCTAATTGCTCCTGTAAGTCGCTCTGGATAAGAGCGTCTGCTAAATGACTAAAATGTAAATGTAAATGTATAGGCATGCTGGGTTTCTTTTTGCCAATATCTGGCCAGAGAGTCAGTCCAGACACCTGGTCTCCAAGATCTAAATCTCCTTTTGAACTATATAAAAACAAATAATGAAAACCATCAGTTGGTAGCTGGAGTTCAATAGACTTGGGGTGTAGAATCACAGATGAGCACGGTGAGTCTGGACAGGAGTAAAATGGTCTCTGAAACTAGGTTATATCCCGTAGTCTAACTCCCCTGAGTTGAGTTCCAGCCATTCAAAGGTCCTCCATCATCTCTCATCTGAATAATAAAACAATCTTACTACCAATCGTTTCCTTATTAACCCATTGTAGTTTTGGATTATGTCTTAGTGTATGGCCCAAGTCTTAAATCCATGTATGGATGTCATATGGATGTAATTTACCCCAAATCATTAGTAGTGTCTGCTATATACTAAAAATAAGAAAATAAGTGTTGTTTTTACAGTAGTATACAATAAAACTAACACTGAAGTACTGAATTCATTATTTACAGTAAAATGCTGTAAATTGCAATGCATTCTAGGTGGTTTTAGGCATAAACTGTAAATAATATTGTTATTGTGCGAACTAGCAACTTTTTCAAACAACTCTGATTGGATTGAGAGACATCAAGGTCTGAAGTGAACCAAACAAAGTGTGTACAACATATGTCTTTTTTTTTATTTTTATACCAAATATTACACTGTAATGGAACACTGATTCATATGGTACATTTGTACATGTATCAACAGTAAAATACTGTGAAGCATTATACAGCAGTATACTGTAAATGATGGTGCATTGTGGGAAATTGATGTGGGCGGGGAAATAAATTACAATGGTACTGTAATTCCACCCCACAGAATACAGTACTGTGCAGTATTTCTAGAGCGCCCAAAACCTTTTGACCACTAGTGGGTAAATGGTATTGTTGTTTTTTGGCTCATTAACATATTTTGAGGCATGCCGTGTAAGAGGCTACATTTGTGGCACCCGTTAATGTGAGTGCTGTAACAATTTAACGGATATGTGGTAGTAATGCTCCAAAAATGTAATGTGTATAGGGGACAGATTGGAGTGGCAGCCAGACTCAAACCTTTATTGGTTGAGTACTTGTCATGTCCTTTGGTCTGTTTTGCCCTGTAGTCACCACCAATTTGGAAGCCTTTGTTAAGTCCTCTAGAAGTGCAAGTGATATAAAAAAACTAATATTAATTCATATTTTGTCATTTTAACACATTACCTGGCAGCCAACCTGCTTGCACCAATCCCATGCAATTATGGTAAAATACTGTAAAATACAAACCCCATTTCCTCTCAATTAATTTAATTAATTAATTACAATTACTGTAAAAATGATTACAGTAACGCACTGTATTGTTATTTGATGGTAACTTACAGGCAGCCAGTTACCATAAAAGCAACAGTAAAAATATTACAGTAACAGTATTGGATACAGCAAAATACAGTACGATAACATACTGTACCTTTTTTATAGTAACTTACAGACAACTGGCTGCCTGTAAGTTACCATAAAAACAACAGGAAATGTTTTACAGTGTAGTTAACATTGATGCTTGCATAGTCAGTAATATAGGCCTATCTGTCTCCTGCTTCTGTTCCCTCTTTATACGAGGCAGACTCCCAATGGCCAACAGTTTCCTGTTCCTGTGTTTGGTTTGTGTGTGGTGCCATAGTAAAATCATATTATGCAATCATTCGTCATGCTGTCCCTTTTCTCAAAGTTAAAGCGGAAAACCTGAAGGTTTCTTGTAACTTCTGTTATTTGTTGTCTGGCTCATGTGGATGGTTGTTGTACATTTACAGCACACAGGCATGACGTTTATAGCCACTGACTAAACGTGCCTCCACACGTTCCTGTTTTCATTATCCTTCAGAACTTGTGGCCTAGTAGTTCCATAATAGAACCATAAATTGCCTTATTCCTCGTATTTTAGGGAGGTCATGCCTTACATCATTTCTTCATACAAGTTATTCACTCTATTCACTCTACCAACAAAGGTTGGTTCTATTCTCTGTATGCTATAGCCTATAGGACAAAAATGTCAATTCCTTGCTCCCTTACTGCCCTCAAAACAGATAATGTGCACATTTCTCATATAATGATCAGACAAATAGATCTCATCTCAATCTCAAAAACAGATCTGCTTTCATTAACTTCTTCGCAAATGAAACGTGAGTCATGTGGCTCTCATTATGTGTGTGTTTTATGAGGGGAAAAGTCCACCATAGACATGCTCCTCTCCTCTCATCATAAAACAGCAGATAAGCCCTATAGTTACAAAGGTTGGGGCTGAATTCAGTTCTCTCTCCTCAGGCCAGACTGCCACTGCTTTATGCAGAGAAGTACCAGCGGGTACAAAGGCCACGCTATTCCTACCCTATTTCATTAGGATTGATAGTACAATTGAACAGGACAATGGAGCAGGGCATGTTTTAATCTTGGATGTAGTATTACTCAGTTTAGTAATACTTACTCTGTTGAGCTTGAGTTGATCTGTGAAGCAAAAACACAAGCAGAAAGCTCTACATGGTCCTCAAAGCTCTACATGGTCCTCATTAGTGAGGTCGGGCACTGATGTTGGGCAACTAGGTCTTGCTCGCAGTCGGTGTTCCAATTCATCCCAAAGGTGTTCGATGGGGTTGAGGTCAGGGCTCTGTGCAGGCCAGTCAAGTTCTTCCATACCGATCTCGACAAACCATTTCTGTATGGACCTCGCTTTGTGCACGGGGGCATTCTCATGCTGAAACAGGAAAGGGCCTTTCCCAAACTGTTGCCACAAAGTTGGAAGCACAGAATTGTCTAGAATGTCATTGTATTCCCTTCACTGGAACTAAGGGGCCTAGCCCGAACCATGAAAAACAGCCCCAGACCATTATTCCTCCTCCACCAAACTTTACAGTTGGCACTATGCAATCGGGCAGGTAGCGTTCTCCAAATATCTAATGATCATGTCTCACATGAGTTTGCTAACACGGACACCTGAATGTAAAATAGCTGGCTGTACAGATGCTGATAGCGACAACCCATTGTTAGTGCTTGTTTATGATAATGCCTTGTTACCAGCAGGCAGGGCTGTAAAGAGCAATACAGTGATGCAAACAAGTGCATTTTGTACTCTAATCAAATAATCCATGTACAATAATCATAAATGTTCTATCTTTGTGAGAATGGTTTCATCTTTTGAGCTGACAGCCTTGGTGCAATTTTCACCTACACTGTAATGGAAAACACATTTCTATGGTAGTTTGGGATATTATCAACAGTAAAATACTCTGAATTGTTTTAGTGCAGCATACTGTAAATTATGGTGCATTGTGGGGAAATGTTGTGGGTGGGGAAATAATTGCTGTATTTCTGAACGGTACTGTAATTCAACCCCAGTGAATACAGTACAGTACCATACCTTTGGAGCGCAAAAAAACATTTTGACCACTAGTATGGTATTTTTGTTTATGGTGCATTAACATGAGCGTTCCTTGTAAGAGGCTATATTTGTTGCACCCGTGAGTGAGAATGCTGTACCAATTTAACTAATGCGTGGTTATTGTGCCTCATTAATTTAAAATGTATAGGGGACAGATTGGAGTGTCAGCAAGACTTAAACATTAAATGGTTGAGCATTTTGCCACGTCCTTTTGGTCTGTTTTGCCCTGTAGTTGCTGACAGTTTGGAAGTCTTTGTTAAGGTCTCTAGAAGTGCAAGTGATATAAAACACAAAATATTAATGAATATGCTGTAATGTGTAACACTTGTAATTACAATACAAGTGTTAGCACCAATCCCTTGTAATTACAATACAATACTGTAAAATACAAACCCCCTCAATGAATTTCATTCATTCATCCATTCATTCATTCCGATTAACATTTAAGTCATTTAGCAGATGCTCTTATCCAGAGCGACTTACAAATTGGTGCATTCAACTTAGCATAGCCAGAGGGACAACTGGACAACCGTAGAGGTAGGGGGGCTAGCAGGCCAGAGGTGGATGAACGTAGTGCCCTCGTTTGGGTGTAGGGTTGTCACGCCCTGGCTCTGGGGACTCTAGTATGTTGAGCCAGGGTGTGAGTTTTCATGTGTTTTCCATTCTAGGTTAATTATTTCTATGTTGGCCAGTGTGGTTCTCAATCAGAGGCAACGAGTGTCAGCTGTTGCTGGTTGTCTCTGATTGGGAACCACATTTAGACAGGCTGTTTTCCCACAGTGGTTGTGGGATCTTGTTCCAGTGTGGTTTGTGTTAGACCGTGGACGTCACGTTATCGTTTGTTGTTTTGTTCGTGTAATCACCAAATAAAAAGTATGTTCGCATTCAACGCTGCGCCTTGGTCCTCTGTTCCCGACGATCGTGACAAGGGTCTGATCAGAGCCTGAAGGTAAGGAGGTGCCGTTCCCCTCACAGCTCCGTAGGCAAGCACCATGGTTTTGTAGTAGATGCGAGCTTCAACTGGGAGCCAGTGGAGTGTGCGGAGGAGTGGGGTGACATGAGAGAACTTGGGAAGGTTGAACACCAGATGGGCTGCAGCGTTCTGGATAAGATGTAGGGGTTTAATGGCACAGGCAGGGAGCCCAGCCAACAGCGAGATGCAGTAATCCAGACGGGAGATGACAAGTGCCTGGATTAGGACCTGTGCCGCTTTCTGTGTAAGGTAGGGTCGTACTCTGCGAATGTTGTAGAGCATGAATCTGCAGGATCGGGTCACCGCTTTGATATTAGCGGAGAACGACAGGGTGTTGTCCAGGGTCACACCAAGGTTCTTTGCACTCTGGGAGGAGGACACAATAGAGATGTCAACCATGATGGCGAGATCATGGAGCGGGCAGTCCTTCCCCGGGAGGAAGAGCAGCTCCGTCTTGCTGAGATTCAGCTTGAGGTGGTAATCCGTCATCCATACTGATATGTCTGCCAGACATGCAGAGATGCGATTTGACTTGGTGTATAGAGAGAATAGAGATGGCACGCTCAAGAGTTTTGGAGAGAAAAGAAAGAAGGGATACTGGTCTGTAGTTGTTGACATCAGAGGGATTGAGTGTAGGTTTTTTGAGGAGGGGTGCAACTCTCGCTCTCTTGAAGACGGAAGGGACATGGCCAGCGGTCAAGGATGAGTTGATGAGCGAGGTGAGGTAAGGGAGAAGGTCTCCGGAAATGGTCTGGAGAAGAGAGGAGGGGATAGGGTAAAGCGGGCAGGTTGTTGGGCGGCCGGCTGTCACAAGTCGCAAGATTTCATCTGGAGAGAGAGGGGAGAAAGAAGTCAAAGCATAGGGTAGGGCAGTGTGAGCAGGACCAGTGGTGTCATTTGACTTAATAAATGAGGATCGGATGTCGTCAACCTTATTTTCAAAATGGTTGACGAGGTCATCCACAGAGAGGGAGGAGGGAGGGGGAGGAGGAGGAGGATTCAGCAGGGAGGAGAAGATGGCAAAGAGCTTCCTAGGGTTAGAGGCAGAGGATTTACATTTAGAGTGGTAGAAAGTGGCTTTAGCAGCAGAAGCAGAGGGAAGAAAATGTAGAGAGGAGGGAGGAAAAGATGACAGGTCCGCAGGGAGTCTAGTTTTCCTCCATTTCGCGCTCGGCTGCCCGGAGCCCTGTTCTGTGAGCTCGCAATGAGTCGTCAAGCCACGGATAAGGAGGGGAGGACCGAGCCGGCCGGGAGGATAGGGGACATAGAGAGTCAAAAGATGCAGAAAGGGAGGAGAGGAGGGTTGAGGAGGCAGAATCAGGAGATCGGAGGGAGAAGGATTCAGCAGAGGGAAGAGATGATAGGATGGAAGAGGAGAGAGTAGCGGGAGAGAGAGAGCTAAGGTTGCGACGGCACATTACCATCTGAGTAGGGGCGGAGGAGAGCGAGAGAGAAAAGGATACAAAGTAGTGGTCGGAGACTTGGAGGGGAGTTGCAGTGAGATTAGTAGAAGAACAGCATCTAGTAAAGATGAGGTCAAGCGTATTGCCTGCCTTGTGAGTAGGGGGGGACGGTGAGAGGGTGAGGTCAAAAGAGGAACGGAGTGGAAAGAAGGAGGCAGAGAGAAATGAGTCAAAGGCAGACGTAGGAGGTTAAAGTCACCCAGAACTGTGAGGGGTGGAGCCATCCTCAGGAAAGGAACTTATCAAGGCGTCAAGCTCATTGATGAACTCTCCAAGGGAACCTGGAGGGCGATAAATGATAAGGATGTTAAGCTTGAATGGGCTAGTGACTGTGACAGCATGGAATTCAAATGAGGAGATAGACAGATGGGTCAGGGGGAAAAGAGAGAATATCCACTTGGGAGAGATGAGGATTCCTGTGCCACCGCCGCGCTGACCAGATGCTCTCGGGGTATGCGAGAACACATGATCAGACGAGGAAAGAGCAGTAGGAGTAGCAGTGTTTTCTGTGGTTATCCATGTTTCCGTCAGCGCCAAGAAGTCGAGGGACTGGAGGGTAGCATAGGCTGAGATTAACTCTGCCTTGTTGGCGCAGAACGGCAGTTCCAGAGGCTGTCGGAGACCTGAACTCCACGTGGGTCGTGCGCGCAGGGACCACCAGATTAGAGTGGCAGCAGCCACGCAGTTTGAAACGTTTGTATGGCCTGTGCAGAGAGGAGAGAACAGGGATAGACAGACACATAGTTGACAGGCTACAGAAAAGGCTACAATAATGCAAAAGAGATCAGAATAAAATTAACTAAACATCTGGGGAAGCGAGAGAGCGGGGCCTCCCTCACTTACCTTTGACTGAAACACTCAAATATAACTCTCCTAACTTCCACTTTAGAAATTATAATTGTTGTAAACTACAGCAATTCAATGTTTTCTAGGAATAGACTCTAACTTAGTTTATTCAGCTAGCTAACTTGGTACAGTATTCTTCCATGAAAACCGCCCAGGGCACCGTATCCATAGCTAACTAGCATGCTAGCATCCAATAACACACGGTTTAGCACCAATACTTGGTTACAACAAACTACCAATAGTGTGTTAACACACTAAACAGATCATTCGTGTCCGTGTCTAGTTCCTTTCATAACGCAGAAATAATTCAACGTTGGCTAGCTAGCACAAAGTCAGTCATGCTAGCTACACAAGTGGACTACACATTTCGAATGTTCAGAAAGTGAAGCTTTACGTTGCAAAATTCTCATTGACTAAAAATTATATTGTATTTAGTTGCTACAGTACTGCTAGCTGGTAGTGTTGGCTAGCTAGCAATGGCTGCGGTGTTGACTTTGTTTGAACAAGCGGTGTTGCTGCGTATCGAATGTAGCTGGCTAAAATTATATTGTAATTAGTTGCTACAGTACTGCTAGCTGGAAGTGTTGGCTAGCTAGCAATGGCTGCGGTGTTGACATTGTTTGAAAAAGCGGCGTCGCTACGTAACGAATGTAGCTGGCTAGCTAACCTCGATAGTTTCTCTATACTACACCTTTATCTTTGATACAAAGACAACTATGTAGCTAGCTAACATTACACTAATCAAATCATTCCATTGTTATGTAATGTGTGTCATATTACCTGCGGAGCGAAGTACAGCATGACTACTCACTCCAACTCCAACTCCAATGAAAACATTTTCTCCAACTCGTTTACTTTTTTACAGTATAATACAGTACATTTTACGGTATTGTACTGTGTGTCATTACACAGTAATTGCTTTGATACCATATTTATATTACAGTAGGTGTACTGGAATATGGAATACAGAATTTTACTTGACACCGAGCTGCCTATAAGCTACTGTCAATTTTACGGTAACCCCTTTACTTGCTATGCCCAGATTTAAGAAAGTGTAGAGAGGGCCATGAAGAAAAGACTAGTAAACACTTATATCCACAGAAATCTTGGGAGCTGTAGAATACAGTGGACTGATCCATATGTGTGTGAATTGGCACAGCACAGGCTCTGTTATCATCCTTCCTGTAAATTTACAGACATGAAATGTCAACGTTATCGGCCTATAACTTGATGGATTAGTTGGTTCTTTCCCTGGTTTCTGTATGCATCACTACTGCCTTCTTCCAACTGTTAGGCAGCGTCCCTTCCTGCCACACCTTATTGTAAAGGCCCAATACTTTTCTCATTGCAGTGTCACTGAGATGAGCCATCATGATGTAATCTTCCCAGGAGATTTTACCCCAGCTTTAGCACACACACATCTCAGCCAATGTAAAAGGGGAATTCAATGCATCCTCCACCACTTCTCTCTGATCCAGGATCCCTGGATATTCACCTCTGACCCTCTCTTTCCCATGCTTTCCCTCCTTTGTCAGATTATTTGAGATGTGCACCTTCACAAATGCCTGGGCTAACATCTCTGCCTTCTCATTTACATTTACGTCATTTAGCAGATGCTCTTATCCAGAGCGACTTTCAAATAGGTGCATTAGTTGGAGTAAGGGGGGTAGAAGGATTACTTTTTTATCCTATCCCAGGTATTCCTTAAAGAGGTGGGGTTTCAAATGTCTCCGGAAGGTGGTGAGTGACTCCGCTGTCCTGGCGTCGTGAGGGAGCTTGTTCCACCATTGGGGTGCCAGAGCAGCGAACAGTTTTGACTGGGCTGAGCGGGGAACTATGCTTCCGCAGAGGTAGGGGAGCCAGCAGGCCAGAGGTGGATGAACGCAGTGCCCTCGTTTGGGTGTAGGGACTGATCAGAGCCTGAAGGTACGGAGGTGCCGTTCCCCTCACAGCTCCGTAGGCAAGCACCATGGTCTTGTAGCAGATGCGAGCTTCAACTGGAAGCCAGTGGAGTGTGCGGAGGAGCGGGGTGACGTGAGAGAACTTGGCAAGGTTGAATACCAGACGGGCTGCGGCATTCTGGATGAGTTGTAGGGGTTTAATGGCACAGGCAGGGAGCCCAGCCAACAGCGAGTTGCAGTAATCCAGACGGGAGATGACAAGTGCCTGGATTAGGACCTGTGCCGCTTCCTGTTTAAGGCAGGGTCGTACTCTCTGAATGTTGTAGAGCATGAACCTACAGGATCGGGTCACCGCCTTGATGTTAGCGGAGAACGACAGGGTGTTGTCCAGGGTCACGCCAAGGCTCTTCGCGACTCTGGGAGGAGGACACAACGGAGTTGTCAACCGTGATGGCGAGATCATGGAACAGGCAGTCCTTCCCCGGGAGGAAGAGCAGCTCCGTCTTGCCAAGGTTCAGCTTGAGGTGGTGATCCGTCATCCATACTGATATGTCTGCCAGACATGCAGAGATGCGATTCGCCACCTGGTTATCAGAAGGGGGAAAGGAGAAGATTAGTTGTGTGTCGTCAGCGTAGCAATGATAGGAGAGGCCATGTGAGGATATGACAGAGCTAAGTGACTTGGTGTATAGCGAGAATAGGAGAGGGCCTAGAACTGAGCCCTGGGGAACACCAGTGGTGAGAGCACGTGGTGCGGAGACAGCTTCTCGCCACGCCACTTGGTAGGAGCGACCGGTCAGGTAGGACGCAATCCAAGAGTGAGCCGCGCCGGAGATGCCGAGCTCGGAGAGGGTGGAGAGGAGGATCTGATGGTTCACAGTATCAAAGGCAGTTCTCCATGTCTCTCTGCAACAGTCTCCCCACTTTTCAGCACAGGGAGATCCCAATCGCATCTGACCCCACTCATCCTCTTAATCATCCCCCATACCTCTCCCACAGGAGTAGTACTGCCTATGTTTCCACAGAACTGACGTCAATACTCCCTCTTAGCTGTCCTAATGGTCCTCCTTACTACTGCTTGTGCTAGTTATGGGACCTTTTCAACATCCTGAAAGCCCCATTCCTACTCTTCACAGCTTCTCTGCACTTTTCAGTCCACCAAGGAACTGCATTCCTCCTTTTCCACTCTGTACACATGGGTATCATCTGCCTTGAGCCCCTACTATTGCCCCTCTTACTACATCATTCACTGTTTCTATAACTGCACTGATATCCACTTGCAACAGCCCCTGTTCACTGAACTCCTGAAACTGACCCACTCAAACTTTCCCAAATATCCATCTCCTCAACCCATTTCCTGCTGTATCTTCCACCCTTATTCCTACCATACACATGATTGGATAGTGATCACTACCCACTGTAGATTCCTCCCATTCCTCCCAACTACATGTTCCTGCCATTGAATTTGAGATCAGAGTAAGATCCAGAGCAGATTAATTTCCAGTTACTGGGTCAAATCTGGTTCCCCGGCCGTAATAAGACTCACAAGCCCTTTCTCATCCAGGAGTTCCATCAACACTTGTCGATTTACATCAGTCTGTGACCCTCCCCAGAGCGTACTGTAGGCATTAAAATCCCCACACCACTTCACCCGTCTCCTATGTTGACCTTCTACATTCTACATACATACACAAGGGCCACCAACTCTAGTCTTACACAGGTTGTAAAAGTTCACTATTACCAGATTCCTCCCTCCCAACCACACTTCTACCACTACATACTCCTGCTCAACTCCCTCTCCCACAAACCTACAGTTGAAGTCGGAAGTTTACATACACCTTAGCCAAATACATTTAAACTCAGTTTTTCCCAATTCCTGACATTTAATCCTAGTACAAATTCCCTGTCTTAGGTCAGTTAGGATCACCACTTCCTTTTTAAGAATGTGAAATGTCAGAATAATAGTAGAGAGAATGATTTATTTCAACTTTTATTTCTTTCATCACATTCCCAGTGGGTCAAAGTTTACATACACTCAATTAGTATTTGGTAGCATTGCCTTTAAATTGTTTCACTTGGGTCAAACGTTTCGTTTAGCCTTCCTCAAGCTTCCCACAAGTTGGGTGGATTTTGGCCCACTCCTCCTGACAGAGCTGGTGTAACTGAGCTCAGGTTTATAGGCCTCCTTGCTCGCACACTTTTTCAGTTCTGCCCACACATTTTCTATAGGATTGAGGTCAGGGCTTTGTGATGGCCACTCCAATACCTTGACTTTGTTGTCCTTAAGCCATTTTGCCACAACTTTGGAAGTATGCTTGGGGTCATTGTCCATTTGGAAGACCAATTTGCGACCAAGCTTTAACTTCCTGACTGATGTCTTGAGATGTTGCTTCAATATATCCACATAATTTTCCTTCCGCATGATGCCATCTATTTTGTGAAGTGCACCAGTCCCTCCTGCAGCAAAGCACGCCCATAGCATGATGCTGCCACCCCGTGCTTCACGGTTGGGATGGTGTTCTTCGGCTTGCAAGCCACCACCTTTTTCTTCCAAACATAACGATGGTCATTATGGCCAAACAGTCCTATTTTTCTTTCATCAGACCAGAGGACATTTCTCCAAAAAGTACGATCTTTGTCCCCATGTGCAGTTGCAAACCGTAGTCTGGCTTTTTTTTGGCGGTTTTGGAGCAGTGGCTTCTTCCTTGCTGAGCGGCCTTTCAGGTTATGTCAATATAGGTCTCGTTTTACTGTGGATATAGATACTTTTGTACCTATTTCCTCCAGCATCTTCACAAGGTCCTTTGCTGTTGTTCTGGAATTGATTTGCACTTTTCGCACCAAAGTACGTTCATCTCTAGGAGACAGAACACATCTCCTTCCTGAGCGGTATGACGGCTGCGTGGTCCCATGGTGTTTATACTTAAGTACTATTTTTTGTACAGATGAACGTGGTACCTTCAGGCATTTGGAAATTGCCCCAAGGATGTACCAGACTTGTGGAGGTCTACAATTGTTTTTCTGAGGTCTTGGCTGATTTCTTTTGATTTTCCCATGATGTCAAGCAAAGAGGCACTGAGTTTGAAAGTAGGCCTTGGAATACATCCACAGGTACACCTCCAATTGACTCAAATTATATAAATTAGCCTATCAGAAGCTTCTAAAGCCATGACATCATTTTCTGGAATTTCCCAAGCTGTTTAAAGGCACAGTCAACTTAGTGTATGTAAACGTCTGACCCGCTGGAATTGTGATACAGTGAATTATAAGTTAAATAATCTGTCTGTAAACAATAGTTGGAAAAATTACTTGTGTCATGCACAAAGTAGATGTCCTATCCGACTTGCCAAATATAGTTGGTTAACAAGAAATTTGTGGAGTGGTTGAAAAACGAGTTTTAATGACTCCAACCTAAGTGTATGTAAACTTCCGACTTCAACTGTATATGGGATCCTGTAAGGGTTGGTGTGAGTGTGGACCCAGCTGCGGTGCAGGATAGACAGTAGGCAAGGATGGTGAAACAAGGATCTTTACTGGTGGTCCAAAAAGCCAGGATAAAAAACAACAGACTATTCACGAAAACAAATGAGGAGCACACAGGTCTCCAAAAAACAGACTTACATCAAACAATACTAAATGCTAACTCTGACTGGAAAAACACAATGACACAGGGAGAACACTTCTCGAGTACCTGTAACTCCATCACGTGATCCGACACTGATACGTACTGCTTGACATCAAGGAACTAGCAGAGAAAACTGAGCAAGGGAACACTGGGACGTGAGGGCATAAATACACAAGTGAATCAGATAGACACAGGTGACATCAATAGGCAGATAATTAGTCCCGACTGTGAGTGAGGAGGTGCCTATGGTTGTCAGAGGATGACACCTAGTGGGTCGCTCTGGAACTGCGACCCACTCCTGTGACAGCTCTTCGTGCGTATCCCCCTCAGCAGATGGCCACCAGAACCTCCTACGCAGGAACTCCAACATCCTTGCGCCCCCTGGACGGCTGGTGAAGTCGGACGCGTGCGCCCACTGAAGCAGTCGCGAGCGCGCAGCCTTGGGTACATACATCCTCCCCGATGGGCCTCCGCCCCGGATCGGGCTCCCACCGTAGCGCTGCTCTGACCAGCCTATCAATTCCCCACAAAACCGGGGCAGCCATCAGGGCGTTGGGGACAATGGGGTCGTCCCTCTTGGCCAGCGTCTCCGGCCGGGACAAGGAAAGCAATCGCCCTCGTCTGGGCATGGCACCCGGTAGGAGATCGATAGCGCAGTCATAATGCCTGTGAGGAGGTAGGCCCTTGGCACGCCTCCTACTAAAAAACCTCCCCCAGATCCCAATACTCCCGGGAACGCCTGCCAGGTCTGGGCCGGTGACGGAGTGCGGGACCTGGGGAAGAGGTGAGAACTGGTAGGTGGTCTGGGATGGTGGTTTGGGCTGATGAGTGGTCGGTGGCGACCGAACAGGATGGGGCGGAGCCTCCCTCCAGGATGAGCCCCCGTGGACCAGTCTATCCGGGGGTTGTGGGCGACCAGCCAGGGGTGCCCGAGGATGAGGGGACACTCCGGAGAGTCCACAATGAAAAACTGGATAAACGGTAGAGCACTGTGGTTGAATGGATTCTTTGCATTGAAAATAAACGACAAAACAATACATCGGGGTGTTAGTACAATAAACACTTTCTACCAAGTACATGCTGCTTCTACTACTTTCGTTAATTTAGATTACTTTTTCTTACCGGCAATGGGCTCAGGCCCCTCTATAACCTCAGCGGCCACGAAGTCCGCCTCTGTGAAAATGTCCTTCTTCAAAGGCCACAGCCTAGTGGCCCGGAAGCCCTCCACTCCTCTCTCCACACTGGCCAACTTGTTATAGGCCTTTGCAAAGAGGCCAGCCATTTGGTATATACCTATCCTTTTCCCAGGATGCATCTTCATCCACTGATCTGCTACCCTGTTGTAAAAGGCCTTCAGACCCTTAAAGACGGTACAGTCTAATGGCTGCAGCGGGGTGGCAGAGTGATATTAATCACTCCCTTGCCTCTTGCTGTCAGAACAGCCTCCAGGGTTTTATGGGAGTGGTGCCCATCGAGGATGAGGATGTGGGGTTACTCAGGGGTGCAACCAACACTGTGGGCGAAGTGGTGGAGCCAGTCGACAAAGATGGGACCGTCGACCCAGCCTGAGTCACTCACCCTTCCAACGGACCCTGGAGGTGCTCCAACCAGCAGCTGTTCGTTCATCCTCTTCCGGGGGAAGATGAAGAGGGGTGGTACGTACTGCCCCGCTGTACTGATAGCACAAATTACTGTGACTGTGAAGCCCCTCTCTGCGCTGGTCATCTGTGCAACCTGTTTTGCTCCCTTGGTGGCCACCACAGGCATCGGTTTCTGGACGTTTTGTATTCCCGTCTCATCCATGTTCCAAATCTTTGTTGGCCCGATGTCCCTGAATCTGTTTAAAACATCCTCATAGGCTGTAAAAAACTGGTCAACCTTAAGATTATTAAAGCCCATGGCCCTCGCAAGACTGGTTGCTTGCAGTACTCAAACTGACAGTTGAGGGTTGCACTTCATGAAGCCACTGAACCAATCCATCCCTGCATACCCCTTTCCTTTGTTGAACCTGTGCTTGAGTCCCATCCTCTCTGTCAGATCGAAGGCGAGTCTTCTCACATCCCATCATGTTAGGCCAAATAGGGCTCTTTCCATTTGTTGAATGTGGTTGATGAGGTCACTTTCATACGTGGAAGAGAAGACTGGCGCTCCACACATTTTGCTGAAGCGTGGGTTTTTCACCTCCATTCCTCTGTGGTGCCGTAGGGTTCTTGGTGGAATGTTGAACACCCTGGCAGCCCCCTTTATGGTCTGCCCATTTTCTATTGCCTTCAGGGCATGCTGTATCACCTCAGAGCCATAGCTTCCACAGTCTGTTTTCTTCTTGTATGTTCTCATCTGAAAATAAAAACATGAAATTATATTAGCAACTGTAAGGAACTGACCCTTAACCTAAGCCCTGATGCCTAATCTAACAGATGTCCCCTAACCCTTACCCAAAACCCTCCCTAACCCTAACCCCTAATCTAACAGATGGCCCCTAACCCTAACTACCCCACACAGGACTGTGTACCTTAAGACAAGCCAGTTTCTTTCAAACCACCTGACTCAAAGCATTATTATTAACCTGCAGGGGGGAGAGGTGCCGTTTTAAAAGCTCTCTCTTAAAAAACGTAGCTAGCTATCTTGCCAGTCGTGAAAAGTGGTACACCCCTGGAAAGTTTTTTACATATTTGGACAGATGGATATGTAATCTTCACTTCAACACTATTGACAGATAAAGGTAACCTAATTTAACAAATGACACTGAAAAATTATACTTAGCAATAATTTATTAATCAAAAATCAACAGAAATGCAATTCCATAGTGCGGAAATAATAAGTACACGCCTAGCTTCAATAGCTTGTGTCTATCAGTCTCTTACATCGACTGGAAGGAATTTATGCCCACTCATCTTTACAGTACTGCTTCAACTGTGTCATGTTCGATGGCTTTCCAGGGGGTGTACTTACTTTTTCACATGACTGTATATGACATAAAATGCAGTGTAAAATAGCTAAGAGGCTATAAAGTAAGATTAACTGTAAAGCTATCAGTCACTAGTGGAAACATTTACAACTACAATTAAGTTATGTTATCTTTTTAATGTATTTTACCTCAGACGATCTTGTAGTAAGGTCACTAGATAGCACTGCTAGCAGCTTATGCTAGCTAGCAGGTTAGCATAAACTAGCACTAACTAAATGTCTAAATGACAGGTAGAAACACATTCATAACCATAAAGGGGTAACTAGCACCCAGGTGCCACCTACCCCCTAGTAGTAGCAAGTTGCCCCCAAAACACTGATCCAACATTTTACTACTTTACTCAAAAATGATCTAAATTTTTCTCTCTAAACAAGTGGATTATTTATCTTAAGGCTTTCCTACTTGTATATTTTTAAAAAAATCTATAGATCTAACTTCATTGGAATATAGCTACAACCTTTTCAAAATTTTAATAAATTAGATCAACTTACCACAACATCGTTTTGTTGAAATATCTCCAAAAGTTGTGATGACACAGAGGACATTTTTGGTTGAGCAAGAGCAGTGGCAGCCAGGAAAAGTGTTGGGAAAATAATTTGGTGACATCTTGTGGTCTTAATGTGAATTACGGGGGGGGCAGTTACCCCCTAGTACCCTGTAAGCCATATACCCACTTATTTTTTTCAGTGGGCAATTGCTTATACTCATTTCTTAATCCCTACTGATAGGTATCAATGTAGTGTAGTGGAGGTATTATGCAGTATTATGCACGCTGCACACATAGCCTAGTTCAACAGATATAATCTGAAGGCAGCAAGAGTGTGCAGCTCTCAACTGGTTTTGGCATGGAGCAGCTCACTGAAGAATGACATCGGTAGCCAGTAGGGGTAGGGAAAGACATTTCAACTTACGATATCTGCTAGTAAATGCTAACTAAGGCAACAATGGGTATGCAAACTAGGTATTGAAAAAGTTTAGTCCGAAGTGTTGGTTAGTAGGCTATTTGTCATAGCAATTGTCATCATGGGCTGTTTGCATCAGGGGCATAGACATGGATGGGCCTGGGTGGACAGAGGCCCACCCACTGGGGAGCCAGGCTGACAGGCCCACCCAATCAGATTGATGTGGTTTAAGCATTGTTGTAGACTTAGACCTTCACACTTTTTGTATTTTTTTATATTTAAAAAAACATAGGAAAACATAGGATTTTTCAGCACAGGGTGCTTTCCTTCGCTGGGCGAGCCGTTTCGGGGGAACTTTTGACAAAGTTAGAGTATACCCACTTCTCCAGGCACCACTACACCACTGCATAGGGCTGATGGAAAGACAGCAGTCACACACAGCATGATGTTAAAGGATAAGCAGTCCGTAAACTCAGACATAATAAGCCAGTAGGTCCCAATCATAAGAATAAAAAAAACACAACCATTAAGCATTTCCCAATCGAAATGTACAACTATTACTTCCCATTGAAAAAACAACAACACGTTTAGCACACAAAGTAACCGGTGACCTACTTTGCAGATATTAAACAAACAGACAATCATAATATCAGTCAAAAATATCAAATTCCCAGTTTATGCTACAAAACCAACTTTATATAAAGCGGTTTTGGGCAAATAGGTTATTTTAACTCAATGTTCAGTGACGTATACTAAGGCATTGTTGGCAGAATAGAGTTGGATGCAGTTCAATGCATGATTAATATAATTCACCAATATGTTTCGAACTGGTAGTCCAAAACATTTGCTAATAGGTTGTAAATCGCAGCTGGCCTGGTACATTGGGTGCCGGAATGTAACTAAGGCAATGATCACAAGTCGTCATTACTTGGCTTATAGGATAGCAGATTATCTATTTAATGTAGCAAGCTAAAAAACAGATCTCTAACGTTAGCTAGATAGCTAGCTAAGCTGCTAGGAGGATGTCAGCGTCATGCCATTGGAGGAGTGGGTGGGTGACTGACCTTTTTTCCTGCATTGGCGGGCCTGCAGCGAGGAGGCTAACATTTCCCCATTGTTTTTCGTAGCAAATTTTTGATGGCCAATGAGCTGGAAAAAGTTTGAGAAGGTTTATGTAATGTTCCTTCGTTAGACTTTCGCTCATCTTGCTCTGGCTAGCATTAGTTGTTGATCTTGTTGTAGATGTTCTAACTGAGGGAGAGAGAGCCTACCTTTTTCATGGTTGTTTAATCAAAAGGTGTGTAAGTTCCCAAATATAAGAGGACTCCTGTGTGTTTACATATTTGCAGAAATCCATTCAGATGTATTTTGTGGCTTTTGGTGAATATGTTCTAATGATCTAAAGGTGCGCTGTTGCAACTGCCTGTAAACACACAGTCTAGTTCAAAGTGAATGATGGCAGGCCCGTGTGGCAAATGGCTTGTTTGTATAAAGGCCTACTGTTGCTCTGATTGGCTATAGCGCACCGGTCTGTGTAGACACCGTCCTGGACAAGACAGATGTTTTTATTCCGTTTTATTTACTGCTGTGTCTATTCATTGTCCAAACGCACAGCCGCTTTTCCCCACTCTATATTACTATAGAATTTTCACAAATGCCTTAGTATACATAATTCCCAAACATTCTAAGGAATTTATGAAAACGTGAAAATGAAATCTAAGTGGTTGCTTGTCAGAAAATGTTTTAAAAAAACGTCGTATTCTTCCAGGGGGTGTATATGAACAGATTTTGTAACAGGATTTAATGTTGCTAAAATGCTTTCAGTTCCACTTTAAATGCAACAAAGTTCACACACATAAGTTATTTTCAAAGAGATGGCTACACAACAGCACGCATGCTGCAATAAGGAAGATGATGATCATTTGAAATTTAGCTTCTTGTTGGAAAGTTATTCTTGAAAAGCGGGAAAACTAACAAATTAGCAGCAACATCCTCTTTGATAACACCTGCTAGGCAGCCACTGCAAACTGTAAGCAACAAAAGCTGAAGCTAGCTGGGACCGTGGGAAAACTATTGCTCGCTATTCGCAGTGACCTGTTGGCCCTTCAAGAAGGCAGACATTTCCACAGGTTTTTGTAAAACGGTCCCTACCCATCAAGTCAAAATATGATTGGTTGATTCCACTGTCACTACAAAATGTTGCCCCTAATACAGTTGAACGGTAGATGCCTTTATCTAGCTTCTGATGGCCTAGCCAATGGCTGACTTTACCACTTAGCTAGATTTATCTCCCCAGAGAGACAGCAAAGAAAAATCCTGATTGGATCTTTTTTTTTCTTCTGTGTTCCTTTCCAACAAAAACTGAAGAGACTAAATCAGACATCATTGAAAATAATAATATAATTTTCATTCTTATTACTCTATTACTATAATCATTATTTTTATAAATCCTTAGACCTCTGAAGCGTAAAGGCCCATTGTTCCCCACTGTGTTTGGGTTAGTAATGATTTGCAGGTGGCTCTATTTTCCCTCAGCATGCATTTTTCTTCACTATTCTGAATGTCTAAAGAATCCAGTATATTGTTCTGAAATATGAACACAGAAATACTGGACATTTTGAACTCTTATTGGATGGTGGTGAGTTGACAAAATTACAATCATGTTCTTGAATTGGACTCACATTTTTCTGTCTCGATCTCGGCCGACCTTGTCCCCCCTCCTGGTTTCGGTCCAATTGACTCGGTCTTGGTAATTTTACAGAAGTGTGTTATTATAAAATAATACTTCTAAATCTATGAAAGCACAGTGCAATTAAATTCAGCAGCTAATTTAGAATACAATGAGATTTGTACAGGTGCTTGCGCGCTTGCACACACACTCACAATTAAGAAGGTAAGTAAGAGCATCAGTGACATCTGAAAGATATACCAAAAATTAAGGATATACTGACAAAATAGGTCTCTCCGCCTCTAACAATGAGGTTGTTGTCCACAAGCGACACAGTGGGCTGTCTAGCTCCCCTATTCCTTTCTTTGGATTGGGTGGATACACATCTCGTTTGTAATCCTGTTTTGAATATTCGATGAGGGTTGTTAATGGTCAACTGCCTGTATTCAATGGAGAGAGATGCTACGTTACTAGCTTCATACCATGAATATATATTGCCATCTCGAGACAACTCCGAATATAAAGTGTTTTTCTCAAAGTTGCCGGGATGTCACCTGCCCTACTTATATCAGTACCTCATAACAACTTAAGCATATTCAATGTAAGTCAAACCTCATGTAACAAATAAACCATACATTGTTTTGTTGAACAAATTCGAACACTCTCATTGACCTCCATACAAAAACTCCTTGATTGGTGGGCAAAACAACAAAAGAAACACCACCTACTGGAGGGTAGACAGATTTTCCACCGAGTTGTGCCTCTCTAGTCCTCTTCCTCTCTGGATATACTTGCAAGGTTGTATAGTGATGGTGATGCTGTCCTCAACTGGTCAAAAGTGAGTATACATTTAGTTTGTTCTACAAAAAGCCTGATATGTTCATGAAGGGACTTGTAATGTACTGTTGTTCTCAATCAGAGGTTGGGACCAGGGTTCTTCAATCCTGGTCCTGGAGGGGCCGAAACACTTCTGTTTTATTTCTACCTGGTAGTTGCGATTGCACTCACCTGGTTTTCCCAGGTCTGAATTACAGCCCCTGATTAGAAGGAGAGGAATGAAAAACAGAGGTGTTTGGCCTCCAGGACCAGGATTGAAGAACCCTGGGTTAGACCTTTCAACTGATAGTGAAAGAGACAGTGGGGAGGCAGTTTCTCCACAGTCAACCGTGTACTGTGAAACAACAGCGAAATGGCAGCTAGCTTTAACAACAGTAACCAGCCAAACTCCCTCTCACAGTTTCACGCGAATGGCAATTAGGTGATTCTCCGAGACATCTAATATGTCATCTGTTATGTCCTACTTTTCCACGGTTCCAGGGGCAAGCTCCAACAGCCTTCTGCAGAGCGCTGATCTCATCTGGGAGGGCTGAGGATCAGGAGGTACTAGTACCCACTACGACCTCAGCAGCCACCTTTACACAGTGTGGATGTTTCCCCACACACTATTCTGCCAATGACACTCAACTGGTTTAGTTAGGAACAGTATGTCGTGGAGCAGTCATTTTAACAAAAGTTTGATCATATTTACGTAGTTGATGGCTCAAGTGGGTGTGGGATGGGGGGTTAAAACAGAAGCCTTTATTGTGGCTCAATCTTAGATTAAAATCCACTGTCATTTATATAAAGGAAGCTGAGAGACAAATTTGCACTTTATGGGCCACAGAAGATAGATACTGAGGTCTCCATTGGGAAAGAGGTCTTCTGACGTCAATGGAACAGAGGAGGAGATCATATTGTGATATAGGCTGGACCTAAAGTGATCAGCAAAGAAGATTATTTAAAAACTATATAATCTATCAGTGGCAACAATTAATGTATCCTCCTTTTTCAGTTACTGTGCATGGTCCTGGCTGAGATACCAAGTTACACTTCCATTCTACAATACATTGAATAGTCTCTTCCATCCTTGACATACAGTGGGGAAAAAGTATTTGTCATGCCACCTTGATGCAAGTTCTCCATAAAAGATGAGAGAGGCCTGTAAATTTCATCATAAGTGCCACGACAACTACCGACAGACAAATTAAAAAAAAATCCAGAAAATCACATTGTGGATTTTTTTATGAATTTATTTCAAATTATGGTGGAATAAGTGTAATTTGGTCACCTACAAACAAGCAAGATTTCTGGCTCTCACAGACCTGTAACTTCTTCCTTAGGGGGCTCCTCTGTCCTCCACTCGTTACCTGTATTAATGGCACCTGTTCGAAACTTGTTATCAGTATAAAAGACACCTGTCCACAACCCTCTCAAACAGTCACACACTCCAAACTCCACTATGGCCAAGACCAAAAGAGCTGTCAAAGGACACCAGAAACAGTGACCTGCACTAGGCTGGGAAGACTGAATCTGCAATAAGTAAGCAGCTTGGTTTGAAGAAATCAACTGTGGGATCAATTATTAGGAATGGAAGACATACAAGACCACTGATAATCTCCCTCGATCTGGGGCTCCACGCAAGATCTTTACCCCGTAGGGTCAAAATGAGGTCACAAGAACAGTGAGCAAAAATCCCAGAACCACACGGGGGGGACCTAGTGAATGACCTGCAGAGAGCTGGGACCAAAAGTAACAAAGCCTACCATCAGTAACACACTACGCCGCCAGGGACTCAAATCTTGCAGTGCCAGACATGTCCCCTGCTTAAGCCAGTACATGTCCAGGCCCGTCTGAAGTGTGCTAGAGTGCATTTGGATGATCCAGAAGAGATTGGGAAAATGTTATATGGTCAGATGAAACCAAAATAGAACTTTTTGGTAAAAAACTCAACTCGTCGCGTTTGGAGGACAAAGAATGCTGAGTTGCATCCAAAGAACACCATACCCTACTGTGAAGCATGGGGGTGGAAACATCATGCTTTGGGGCTGTTTTTCTGCAAAGGGACCAGGACGACTGATCCGTGTGAAGGAAAGAATGAATGGGGCCATTGTATCGTGAGATTTCGAGTGAAAACCTCCTTCCATCAGCAAGGGCATTGAAGATGAAACGTGGCTGGGTCTTTCAGCATGACAATGATCCCAAACACCCGCCCGCGGCACCGAAGGAGTGGCTTCATAAGAAGCATTTCAAGGTCCTGGAGTGGCTTCGCAGCTAGTCTCCAGAATCTCAACGCCATAGAAAATCTTTGGAGGAGTTGAAAGTCTGTGTTGCCCAGCGACAGCGCCCCAAAACATCACTGCTCTAGATGAGATCTGCATGGAGGAATGGCCAAATACACAGCAACAGTGTGTGAACCTTGTGAAGACTTACAGAAATCGTTTGACCTGTGTCATTGCTAACAAGGGGTATATAACGAAAGTATTGAGAAACTTTTGTTATTGACCAAATACTTATTTTTCACCATAATTTATAAATAAATTCATAAAAAATCCTACAATGTGATTTCTGAATATCTAATTTTGTCTGTCATAGTTGACGTGTACCTATGGTGACAGGAAATTACAGGCCTCTCTCATATTTTTTTAAGTGGGAAACTTGCACAATTGGTGGCTGACTAAATATTTTTTTCCCCACTGTATGGTGTGACTTGGTTTCATTGTATTCATTGTCACAACATTAAAACGTCCCATCATTTGATATGGTGTTTTCTGAACAAACAGCTAAGCACATGAATCACAATTCCTCTTTTCAAATTCCTACACTCTTCAGAAAAAAGGTGCTAAGTAGAACCATACAGGGTTCTTCGGTTTGTCCCCATAGGGCAGGTGTCAAACTCATTCCATGGAGGCCTAGTGTCTGCTTTTTTGTTTTTTCCTTTTGATTAAGACCTAGACCACCAGGTGAGAGGGAGTTCCTTACTAATCAGTGACAGCAATTCATCAATCAAGTTCAAGGAGGAGCAAAAACCTGCAGACACGGACCTCCATGGGAATGAGTTTGACCACGTGCCATAGGGAAAACACATTTTGGTGGCAGGTAGGAACCCTTTGTTTTCTATTTTGGTTTCTCTATTTTGGTTTCTTCTAGAACCCCTGTAAATGATTAACCTGTATCTAGAACCCTCTATGAAGGGTTCTACAGAACCCCTATTCACGGTTCTTTACGAGAAGCCCATTTATCTTAGAAGGGTTCTTCGTAGACCCTCATGAAAATGGTTCCACCAGCACTTAATGGCAGCCTTTATAATTAAACATTTAGACAATACATTACATATATCATAAGACATTTATTTAGGGGCCTGTTTACCACTCAACAGTGATGTTAGGAAATTCCTGGTTTGCAGGCCATCAGGCCTGCAAGTCACATTATGCTGGCTTCAAGTGGTGTAATTCCTATTGGAATCCAGCCAGAGTGAGGATATCCAACAATTGGAATTTAGTCACCTGCACAACCTGCATTCAGAACGACACTTCTCAGTTAAGGAAGATTGAATATGAGGACACTACTAAATCATCTAAACTCGAAAACCATCTCGAGTACTGGTGCAATAAATCCAACTACTAACAGATTAAGTTATTTGAAAAATGTATGTTATTTATCTTGGTGTGTCAATAATAATCAACAAATCAATGTACATGCAAGACAGATATTGGACACAAACAATAATCTGGAAACTCAACCTGCAATAGAGCATGCTGAAATATAATAATGATGTTTGTAGTTTTGAGTGTTTTACTTTACACCCAGAGTAAATGACACAATCACACTCAACTCTGTTATATAACACCAACATTATGGTTATTTTACACCTCTGAGTGTAAGTTAAATTTCTAACTCCTGAATCAACACTATACATGTTTACAGGTGAAAAAAACTGGGATTGTAACCAACTGGCAATTTGCTGTAGACTATACAATAATTACCGTAGTCCCTGTCCTTTGGTAAACAAGTCATTGATTTTGTTCACATGCCTGCCTATAAAATAAGAAATATATGTTTGTTAATGGTTGACGTTCTCCAAATGGATTGAAGTCCATTTCGAGTGATATATGTGTATTGCTGTTGTTTTCTTAGTTTTGTTTCGCTTCAATAACAAATCCACCAGATTGGGTCTACTGAATGGTTGGGATTTCTCCCTAGTTAGCCCTCTAACTTCCTGACCTGTAACTTTCTGCAGTGAGATCGTCAAGATAGAATAGGGGATTACAAGCCAATTTGGGGAAAGAAAATGGTTTCAACTGCGGCAATTGTTATTTGTTTAGAAATCTAGTATTGGCAATATTGGCTAGTAGTAATAATTTGTCATAAAGTAAACTTTCATCTGTCTGGATTTCCTAGAATCCAAGGTGTCAGTAATAATTTGTCATACAATAATTTGTCTGGATTTCCTGAATCTGAAATGCCCTAAACTAAACTGGTCTGGTCTGTCCTCTCCGAGTTTATGCTACCAAAGTGACCACGATGAGTGTCTAGATGCATGGAAGGATCATTTCACCAAGAACCTCCTAACTCTAATGCAGCAATGGCGAAACATGGCGTTCAATATGTCCTTCACCACTACCTTGAGACCTGAGGTCCGAGCCA
>NW_025537943.1:0-25293 GCF_020615455.1 Coregonus clupeaformis | reverse complement strand
CCTGGGAGGATTTGGGACCAGAGGGGGTCTCTTGGGTTTCAACTCAGTGTAACGATCCCGGCAGTCTGAGTCGGGTCCTGTCTGTGGACTAGTTTTTCGGCTCGTGATCTCCAGTTTCCCGAGGGTTCTGGAACGCTCCGGGGAGCTCTCTTGATTTCCGCACCTCGCATCCCATCAGCAATCTGCACACCTGGTCCTGATCATCACCCCTTCTTAGGCTCTGGCCTAACATCCATTCCCTGCCGGATCGTTAGCCATAAACAGTATGTTTTGCCAAGCGTATCAGCCTCAGAGTACTAGCGTTAGTTTTGTTGTTTTGTTGCACCTTGTTGACCTGCCTTGTACTTACCTCCGTTTGTTCTGTCTACAGTCATTCTCCCGAACCTTCATCCAACCTCTGCCTGGTGGTCGCGGCTGCCGAGCCAGGATTGGATCAACCACTGCACCCCCAACAACTAATCAACGCCGCCCGCTCTGTTCCCTGGATTATTCAGCATCACTCTTGAATTTGTAATAAACACTCACCTTCGTTTCAACTTACCTTGTCCTGGTCTGCTTCTGGGTTCTGGCTTAGTAAACCGTGACAGAGCGATCCGGCCAGTAATGAACCCAGCGGACCTGGACTCTGTTCGCCATGCCATTACCCATCAGGAGAAGATGTTGGGCCATCATAGCACGGAGCTATGGGAGATCGCGTTGGCAGTTCGAACCTTTCTACCGGTCTGACGGAGGTCCAGAACCGAAGCGCAAGTTTCGGTGGAGGATCCACTACCGGTTTCACCCATCTCGCCTGCCGCGTCTGGAGCTGTGTCCTTCCGTGAGCCCAAGGTTCCGACGCGGATAAATATGAGGGGGAGCTGGGAAGATGCCGTTCTTTCCTTATGCAGTGTGGGTTAGTGTTCGATCTACAGCCCTACTCTTATGCCACAGACAAGGCTAGGATAGCCTTTGTATTGGTTGCTGCGTGGTCGAGCGCTGGAGTGGGCTTCAGCCGTTTGGGAACGAAGCAAGACCCTGCATGGCTTCATACCAGGGGTTCACGGCCGAGATGAGGAAGCTCTTCGACCATTCCATCCGAGGGAGGGACGCAGCTAGGCGCCTGTTTTCGCTTCACCAAGGAACTCGCAGCGTGGCCGACTTCGTGATCGAGTTCAAGAGCGTTGGCTGTGGAGAGTGGGTGGAATGAGGAGTCTCTGCAAGCGGCCTTTACCAGGGTCTGTCGGAGCAGCTCAAGGATGAGTTGATCTCTATCCGAGCCTAGTGACCTGGACAGACTTGGGTAGCCTTGTCTATTCGGGTGGATAATCGAGTCCGAGAGCGAAGGAGGGAGAAGCAATGGGGTCCGTCCAATCGATCAGCTTCTCAGGTTCCAGTCGGGTCGGGGATTGGACTAGAATACGTCGATCATCGTCCACCACACAGGATTAGTGGAGAGGTCCTGTCTCCCGATTCTGAACCAATGCAAGTAGGGCGGCACGGGTTAACCAAGGAGGACGCCAACTCAGACGTGGGACTAACTGCTGCCTCTACTGTGGTGGTTCGGGACATTACCTCGCCACCTGTTCCCGGCGGTCGTCAAACTGCGCGGCTCGCTAAAGTGGGGAGGACTTTTGCGAGCCAGTTTCGACCTCTCAATACCCTCTGTCAGACCCCGTTTCCCGGCTACCCTTGTGAACAGGAATCAGAGCTTAGCGATTAACGCTTTTATCGATTCAGGTGCCGATGGAAGCTTTCTTGATGCCGAAAGTTGGTGGAACAGCTGGGGCTTTCCAAGGAGCAATTGCCGGAAGCCATTGAAGCGACCACTCTGAACGGCAGTAGTCTGCAGCACGTATCACGATGAGGACTGAACCGGTTAAGATGCTGTTGTCGGGGAATCATTCGGAGATGATTTCATTCTTCATTCTGCCGTCTTCCCATGTTCCTCTGGTCCTGGATACCCCTGGCTGAAGGAACACAATCCCACGTCTCGATTGGGTGACGGGCAAGGTAACGAGTTGGAGCCTTGATTGTCATGCTAACTGTCTCAAGACTGCCTGTCCCCATTCGGTTCCCAGTCAGGTGATTGAGGCTAAACCCCCCAGATTTGTCCCTGGTTCCCGAGACATATCACGATTTGGGGGAAGTGTTCAGTAAGCAGAAGGCTCTGTCCTCCCTCCCCCACCGACCATATGATTGTGCCATCAACCTGTTCCCTGGAGCTGTCCACCCCAAGGGAAGGTTATACAGTATCTCCCGCCCTGAACGTGAGGCTTTGGAGACCTACATCAAGGAGTCCCTAGCTGCTGGTCTCGTTGGTCCCTCGTCATCACCCTGGGGGCAGGATTCTTCTTTGTGGGTAAGAAGGATGGCTCTCTTCGACCGTGTATTGATTATCGGGGTTGAATGACATCACGGTCAAGAACAAGTATCCCCTGCCCTTGATGAGTTCTGCTTTCGACTCCTTACAGGGTGCTACGGTGTTCACAAGCTAGACCTACGCAATGCGTATCACATGGTCCGGACTCAGAGAGGGAGACGAGTGGTTGACGGGGTTTCAATACACCGATGGGTCACTTCGAGTATCAGGTGATGCCGTTTGGACTGACCAATGCTCCAGCGGTATTCCAGAGTATGGTGAAACGGCGTCCTGAGAGATATGATCGGTCTCTTTGTGTTTGTTTACCTGGATGACATTCTGATCTTCTCGAAGGAACCTTCCGACCACGTCCAGCATGTCCGGCAGGTTCTGCAGCGATTGTTGGAGAATCGCCTGTTCGTGAAGGCCCGAAGTGCGAGTTTCACGCCCACACGACATCCTTTCCTCCGGGTACATCATCTCCAGGGAGAGATTAGGATGGACCAGGAGAAGGTTAGAGCGGTTCTGGAATGGGCCCAGCCCGGTACGAGATTGCGCTCCAGAGATTTTTGGGGTTTGCGAATTTCTACCGCGGATTCATCCGGGATTACAGCGCGTGTGGCCGCTCCTCGTTAACTGCCTTGACTTCCAGTATCAGGAGCTTCAAGTGGAATCCGGAGGCGGATCGAGCGTTTCTGGATTTGAAGAGGCGATTCACCAACGCACGATTCTCTCCAACCGACACGGCCCGTCAGTCGTCGTTGAAGTGGGCTGCGTCTGATGTGAAGTTGGCGCCATCCTGTCGCAGCGATGCTCCACGGACAGTAAACCCCATCCCTGCGCCTACTACTCTCGCCGCCTTTCGCCTGCGGAGAGGAATTACGATGTGGGTAACCGGGAGCTTCTCGGGTGAAACTTGCCTTGGAGGAGTGGCGCCACTGGTTGGAGGCGAAGAGCAACCGTTATTGTCTGGACTGACCACAAGAATCTTGCTTACGTGCAATCGGCTAGACGTCTCAACTCCCGTCAGGCCAGGTGGTCGTTGTTTTTCGGACGATTCAATTTTTCCCCTGACGTTCCGACCTGGATCTAAGAACGGCTACAGGGCGCCTTGTCTCGGATGTTCTCCAAGACGGAGGAGAGTGGGTCCAAGACCGAGACAATTCTCCCGAACTGCGTCGTGGGAGCTGTTAGGTGGAAGATTGAGGAGGAGGTGATGGCGGCCCTTCGGACGCAGCCCGTCCCCGGTAACGGTCCACCCGGTCGGTTGTTTGTGCCTGAGTCGGTTCGTCCCTGCGGTCCTTAAATGGTCCCACGCCAGCAAGATGGCTTGTCACCCTGGCGGGCGCGACGATGGCGTTTCTTCGCAGACGTTTTTGGTGGCCTGCTTGGCCGAGATACTCGCGGGTTATGTTGCTGCCTGTCCAGTGTGTGCGGGTCAGAATAAGAGTACCAATCGGCCCAGCTCTGGACTACTTCACCCCCTTCCTATTCCCAGCGACCATGGTCGCATCTGGCCCTGGACTTTGTCACTGGGTTGCCCGGCTTCGAGGGGAACACGGTCGTTCTGACTATCGTGGACAGATTCAGCAAGTTCGCCCACTTTGTGCCAATTGCCAAGCTTCCCTCTGCCTCGGAGACGTCCGAGATCCTGGTTAGGAGGTTTTTCAGGGTCCACGGTTTGCCCAGTGATATCGTTTCCGACCGTGGCCCTCAGTTTACCTCTGCTGTCTGGAAGTCCTTCTGTTTGGCCATTGGAGCTACAGTCAGTCTCACATCTGGTTTTCACCCCCAATCTAATGGTCAGGCGGAGAGAGCCAACCAGAAGATGGAATCCACGCTACGCTGCCTGGCCTCTTCCAACCCCACCTCCTGGGTCTCTCAGTTGCCTTGGGTTGAGTATGCCCACAATACTCTCCTACATCTGCCACTGGGATGTCTCCCTTCCAGATGCCTGTATGGCTACCAACCTCCCTTGTTCCCTTCTCAGGAGAAGGAGCTCTCAGTGCCTTCTGTTCAGGCCCATATTCGGCGTTGCCACCGGACCTGGCATCGGGCCAGAAAGGCACTCCTTAGAGTTTTGTGGACCGGTATCAGCTCCAGGCGAATCGTCGCCGGATCGCTCCCACCTACACCATCGGAGATAGGGTCTGGTTGGCCACACGGGATCTTCCTTTACGGACTGAGTCTAGGAAGTTGTTACCGGGTTCATTGGTCCGTTTGTGGTGGAGAAGGTGATCAATCCGGTGGCAGTTCGACTCAAACTCCCGAGGACGCTCAGAGTCCATCCCACCTTTCATGTCTCCTGCCTCAAGCCTGTTTTCCTCAGTCCTCTATTGCCTCCTCCGCCTCCTCCTCCTCCTCTCCTCTGGATGATCGGAGGTGGTCCTGCCTACACGGTGCGACGCATCATGGATTCCAGACGACGGGGCCGGGGTTTCCAGTATCTCGTGGACTGGGAGGGGTATGGTCCTGAAGAGAGGAGTTGGATTCCGCGGCGACAGATCCTAGATGCTGACCTCATTCGTGACTTCTACCGCCTCCATCCTGGCGCTCCGGGGAGTCCGCCCGGTGGCGTTGGCCGGAGGGGGGTACTGTAACGATCCCGGCAGTCTGAGTCGGGTCCTGTCTGTGGACTAGTTTTTCGGCTCGTGATCTCCAGTTTCCCGAGGGTTCTGGAACGCTTCCGGGAGCTCTCTTGATTTCCGCACCTGCATCCCATCAGCAATCTGCACACCTGGTCCTGATCATCACCCTTCTTAGGCTCTGGCCTAACATCCATTCCCTGCCGGATCGTTAGCCATAAACAGTATGTTTTGCCAGCGTATCAGCCTCAGAGTACTAGCGTTAGTTTTGTTGTTTTGTTGCACCTTGTTGACCTGCCTTGTACTTTACCTCCGTTTGTTCTGTCTACAGTCATTCTCCCGGAACCTTCATCCAACCTCTGCCTGGTGGTCGGCGGCTGCCGAGCCAGGATTGGATCAACCACTGCACCCCCAACAACTAATCAACGCCGCCCCGCTCTGTTCCCTGGATTATTCAGCATCACTCTTGAATTTGTAATAAACACTCACCTTCGTTTCAACTTACCTTGTCCTGGTCTGCTTCTGGGTTCTGGCTTAGTAAACCGTGACACTCAGGGAGGCTTAACGTCTTAAACCCGGCCTGCTCCGCTGTCAGCATTAGCCTAGCCGAGCCCCGAAGGGATGTACAAGGCCAACGGCTCAGACACACTCTGATCCCAGAGGACGGCTCAATCCAGCTGGGCCACTCCTCCTTGCTGCTCCCCCTGGCCCGAGCCCTGTCTCTGGGGAGAGGTCGGAGTGGGTTCCCTTTGGGGAGGGATCAGGGATGGTACTCTACTCTGGCTGAGGAGCGGCTGTTCCTCTCTTCTTCTGCTATAATGGGAGCCTAATTTCTAGTGCTAATGATGCCGATGTATCTCTGATCCTTTTGTGTCGAAAGGAGATTACCCCCCCATCATCATCATCTCACATTCCCGCCGCAATGTCATTAAGATTGGGGTAATTATGGGGATCTGCACACGCCCAATGGCAGCCTCACACACACACACACACACACACACACACACACACACACACACACACACACACACACACACACACACACACACACACACACACACACACACACACACACACACACACACACACACACACACACACACACACACACACACACACACACACAGCTGCCTTTCTCCTCTGTCTCCTTCTCGCTGTCTCAGAGACTGATCTCCCTGGCCTAGCGGGAAAGGGGGAGGCGAGGGAGGGAGAGAGGGAAGGAAAGAAAGAGGGAGAGAGGGAAAGGGAAGGAGAGGAGAGAGGGAGAGAGGTGAGGGGGGTCAGGGCAGGGGAACTCTAGGTAGTGATTAATGACCCCCCAGAAGCAGGCAGGGAAATGGGAGTGAATAAAGCCATACCAGACAGGCCTGCGAGTGTGGGTCCGTGCGATGTGTGTGTGGGTCCGTGCGTGTGTGTGTGCCTGCAAGCATGTGTGTGTGCACATGTGTGTGAGGAGAAAGTGGGTCTCTGCCAGTAAACATAAAACACTTTATGTCCATTAAACCAGCGCTGGAATGTGGTCGTAGATATTGTTGAGGGAAGCCAGTGCTGACTGCTGGCTGCAGACCAGTCTCTGGCCTGGAGATGAATGAGACAGAGAGAGAGGACACAAGAGATTGTGTGGAGAGTAGTGTAGTGTAGTGTAGTGTAGTAGGGGGGGGAAGTGTGTGTGTGTGTCCTTGTATGTCCCGAGCAGTAGGTGTGTGTGTGGTGGACTGGTTGTGCAGTCTGCGAGGAAGACACAGACTGCACAACCAGCACAAAGGCTCTTAATTTCATCACCTACTGTGTGTGTAAATGTGTGTGTGTTTCTGTGTGTGTGTGTGTGTGTGTGTGTCTCTGTGTGTGTGGAATAGAAAGGGGGTCTTGGAGTGCAGATATCCAATCAGACAGCAGAACACACAGCAGTGCCTGGGGCAACCTTGGGGGTTAGATCAAAACTGTACTGTACACAGCACAGCTCAAACATGATAAGACTTCATATCCCAGTCACAACAATAACAACCCCATCAGCCATGTCACACCACCACTGTAAAAACAGCACAGTAACATCTGGAGAGACATGAGAGGAGAGGGAGAGAAAAAATGAACAGAGGGGCGAATAGGAAGACAAGATGGGTGCAGGAGAGATTGAGAGAGAGAGAGAGAGAGAGAGAGAGAGAGAGAGAGAGAGAGAGAGAGAGAGAGAGAGAGAGAGAGAGAGAGAGAGAGAGAGAGAGAGAGAGAGAGAGAGAGAGAGAGAGAGAGAGAGAGAGAGAGAGAGAGAGAGAGAGAGAAAGAGAGAGAGAGAGAGAGAGAGAGAGAGAGAGAGAGAGAGAGAGAGAGAGAGAGAGAGAGAGAGAGAGAGAGAGAGAGAAGAAGGACTGATCACCCCAATCCACAAAAAGTGGAGACAAATTTGACCCCAATAACTACCGTGGGATATGCATCAACAGCAACCTTGGGACAATCCTCTGCATTATCATTAACAGCAGACTAGTTCATTTCCTCAGTGAAAACAATGCACTGAGCAAATGTCAAATTGGCTTTTATCAAATTACCATACGACAGACCACGTATTCACCCTGCACACCCTAATTGACAAACAAACAAACCAAAACAAAAGGCAAAAGTCTTCTCATGCTTTGTTGATTTCAAAAAAGCTTTTGACTCAATTTTGCATGAGGGTCTGCTATACAAATTGATGGAAAGTGGTGTTGGGGGAAAAACATTGTAAAATCCATGTCCACAAACAACAAGTGTGCGGTTAAAATTGGCAAAAAACACACATTTCTTTCCACAGGGCCATGGGGTGAGATAGGATGCAGTTTATGCCCCACCCCAACATATATTCAACGAATTGGCGAGGGCACTAGAACAGTCTGCAGTACCTGGCCTCACCCTTCTAGAATCTGAAGTCAAATGTCTACTGTTTGCTGGATGATCTGGTGCTTCTGTCACCAACCAAGGAGGGCCTACAGCGTTGAGACAATGACTTAGCAATGACCTAAGCCCAGCTCAGCTAATCCCTACCATTGTGATGACAGAGTTGTCAAAATGCTTCTGCAAATGTACATTACACCAGGGACACAATATAAGTAGCCTAATGTATGTCCCTCTAACTGGCCTTAATGCCTCTGCTGATCCTACAGCTATTGTATGCAGTAATCATGTGCCTAAGAACCAGATTTATACTGTTAGCACTGAGCCGGTGTGCCCGAGGAGGAAGTCCACTGTGTGCAGCTCACCCTGCACTAACATAAAGAACATGACCAATCTACTGCTGCTAAGCTTCCCCAGTAAAGCAATACAAACAAGTAAGCATACCAGAAGAAAAGTCTCAAAATAGCCCACGTTAACATATGTAGATTAAGAAACAAGGTTCATGAAATCAATAATTTGCTAGTAATAGATGACATTCATATTCTGACTATCTCTGAAACTCACTTAGATAATACCTTTGATGGTACAGTGGTAGCAATACAAGGTTATAACATTTACAGAAAAGATAGTAATGCCAATGGCGGAGGTGTTGATGTTTATATTCAGAACCACATTCCTGTGACGATTAGAGAGCATCTCATGTTAAATACTGTTGAAGTAATATGTCTACAGGTTCATCTGCCTCACCTAAAGCCTATTCTGATGGGAAGCTACTATAGACCACCAAGTGCTAACAGTCAGTATCTGGAAAACATGTGTGAAATGCTTGATAATGTATGGTATACTTTCTGGGTGACTTAAATATTGACTGGCTTTCGTCAGGATGCCCACTCAAGAGAAAGCTTCAAACTGTAACCAGTGCCTGCAACCTGGTTCAGGTTATCAGTCAACCTACCAGGGTAGTTACAGTGCAGGAATGAAATCATCAAAATGTATTGATAATATTTTTACTAATGCTGCAGAGGTTTGTTTGAAAGCAGTATCCAAATCCATTGGATGTAGTGATCACAATATAGTAGCCATATTTAGGAAAACCAAAGTTCCAAAGGCTGGGTCTAATATTGTGTATAAGAGGTCATACAAGAAGTTTGGTAGTGATTCCTATGTTGTTGATAAGAATATATGTTGGTCCGTGGTGACACATTTATGAAATTGCTTATTCCAGTTACTAATAAGCATGCACCCATTAAGAAAATAACTGTAAAAACGGTTAAATCCCCGTGGATTGATGAGGAATTTAAAACGTGTAAGGTTGAGAGGGATGAGGCAAAAGGAATGGCAAATAAGTCTGGCTGCACAACCGATTGGCAAACATATTGCAAATTGAGAAATCATGTGACTAAACTGAATAAAAAGAAGAAGAAACTACACTATGAAACAAAGATAAATGACAAAGAATGAAAAAAAGGCAAACTCAGCTCCATCATTCATTGAATCAGATGGCTCATTCATCACAAAACCAACTGATATTGCCAACTACTTTAATTATTTTTTCATTGGCAAGATTAGCAAACTTAGGCATGACATGCCAGCAACAATTGCTGACACTACACATCCAAGTATATCTGACCAAATTATGAAAGATAAGCATTGTAATTTTGAATTCTGTAAAGTGAGTGTGGAAGAGGTGAAAAAAGTATTGTTGTCTATCAACAATGACAAGCCACCAGGGTCTGACAACTTGGATGGAAAATTACTGAGGATAATAGTGGAGGATATTGCCACTCCCATTTGCCATATTTTCAATTTAAGCCTACTAGAATGTGTGTGCGCCCCAGGCTTGGAGGGAGGAAAAAGTCATTCCGCTACCTACAAATAGTAAAGCCCCCTTTACTGGCTCAAATAGCCGACCAATTAGCCTGTTACCAACCCTTAGTAAACTATTGGAAAGAATGGTGTTTGACCAGATACAATGCTATTTTACAGTAAACAAATTGACAACAAACTTTCAGCATGCTTATAGAGAAGGACATTCAACAAGCACAGCACTTACACAAATGACTGATGATTGGCTGAGAGAAATTGATGATAAAAAGATTGTGGGGGCTGTTTTGTTAGACTTCAGTGCGGCTTTAGACATTATCAATCATAGTCTGCTGCTGGAAAACGTATGTGTTATGGCTTTACTCCACCTGCTATATTGTGGATACAGAGTTACCTGTCTAACAGAACACAGAGGGTGTTCTTTAATGGAAGCCTCTCCAACATAATCCAGGTTGAATCAGGAATTCCCCAGGGCAGCTGTCTAGGCCCATTACTTTTTTCAATCTTTACTAATGACATGCCACTGGCTTTGGTAAAGCCAGAGTGTCTATGCATGCGGATGACTCAACACTATACATGTCAGCTACTACAGCGACTGAAATGACTGCAACGCTAACAAAGAGTTGCAGTTAGTTTCAGAGTGGGTGGCAAGGGAATAAGTTAGTCCTAAATATTTCTAAAACTAAAAAGCATTGTATTTGGGACAAATCATTCACTAAACCCTAAACCCCAACTAAATCTTGTAATAAATAATGTGGAAATTGAGCAAGTTGAGGTGACTAAACTGCTTGGAGTAACCCTGTATTGTAAACTGTCATGGTCAAAACATATTGATACAACAGTAGCTAAAATGGGGAGAAGTATGTCCATAATAAAGCGCTGCTCTACCATCTTAACAGCACTATCAACAAGGCAGGTCCTACAGGCCCTAGTTTTGTCACACCTGGACTACTGTTCAGTCGTGTGGTCAGGTGCCACAAAAAATTGCAATTGGCTCAGAATAGCGCAGCACAGCTGGCCCTTGGATGTACACAGAGAGCTATTATTAATAATATGCATGTCGATCTTTCCTGGCTCAAAGTCGAGGAGAGATTGACTTCATCATTACTTGTGTTTAGGAGAGGTGTTGACATGTTGGGTGCACCGAGCTGTCTGTTTGAGCTACTGGTGCACAGCTCGGTCACCCATGCATACCCCACAAGACATGCCACCAGAGGTCTCTATTCCACATCAAGTAACTGATGCAAGTAGTAAAATTAGATTTAAAAAACAGATAAAAAAACACCTTATGGAACAACGGGGACGGTGAAGCAACACAAACATAGGCGCAGACACATGCATACACACACACGATAACATACGCACTATACACACACGTACACATGCCGGGGCGGCAGGTAGCTTAGTGGGTAAGAGTGTTGTGCCAGTAACCGAAAGGTCGCTGGTTCTAATCCCCGAGCCGACTAGGTGAAAAATCTGTCGATGTGCCCTTAAGCAAGGCACTTAACCCAAATTGCTCCTGTAAGTCGCTCTGGATAAGAGCGTCTGCTAAATGACGTAAATGTAAAAAATGTAAATGTACACATGGAGTTTTGTACTGTAGATATGTGGTAGTGGTGGAGTAGGGGCCTGAGGGCACACAATGTGTGGTGAAATCTGTGAATGTATTGTAATGTTTTTAAAATTGTATGAACTGCCTTAATTTTGCTGGACCCCAGGAAAAGTATCTGCTGCCTTGGCAGCAGCTAATGGGGATCCATAATGAACACAAATACAAATACAGCCGCACCTAGATCGTCTGCACAGATTCTGTCAGACCTGGGCCCTGACAGTAAATCTCAGTAAGACAAAAATAATGGTGTTCCAAAAAAGGTCCAGTTGCCAGGACCACAAATATAAATTCCATCTAGACACCGTTGCTATACATACCTCGGCCTAAACATCAGCGCCACAGGTAACTTCCACAAAGCTGTGAACGATCTGAGAGACAAGGCAAGAAGGGCCTTCTATGCCATCAAAAGGAACATAAAATTCGACATACCAAGTAGGATCTGGCTAAAAATACTTGAATCAGTTATAGAACCCATTGCCCTTTATGGTTGTGAGGTCTGGGGTCCGCTCACCAACCAAGAATTCACAAAATGGGACAAACACCAAATTGAGACTGCATGCAGAATTCTGCAAAAATATCCTCAGTGTACAACGAAAAACACCAAATAATGCATACAGAGCAGAATTAGGCCGATACCTGCTACTGATCAAAATCCAGAAAAGAGCAATTAAATTCTATAACCCCTTAAAAGAAGTGATTCCCAAACCTTCCATAACAAAGCCATCACCTACAGAGAGATGAACATGGAGAAGAATCCCCTAAGCAAGCTGGTCCTGGGGCTCTGTTCACAAACACAAACAGACCCCACAGAGCCCCAGCACAACCCATTTAGACCCAACCATGAGAAAACAAAAAGAGAATTACTTGACACATTGGAAAGAATTAACAAAAAAACCCCAGAGCAAACTAGAATGCTATTTGGCCCTAAACAGAGTACACAGTGGCAGAATACAGTGGCTTGCGAAAGTATTCACCCCCCTTGGCATTTTTCCTATTCTGTTGCCTTACAACCTGGAATTAAAATTGATTTTTTTTTGGGGGGGGTTGTATCATTTGATTTACACAACATGCCTACCACTTTGAAGATGCAAAATATTTTTTCTTGTGAAACAAACAAGAAATAAGACCAAAAAACTGAAAACTTGAGCGTGCAAAACTATTCACCCCCCCCAAAGTCAATACTTTGTAGAGCCACCTTTTGCAGCAATTACAGCTGCAAGTCTCTTGGGGTATGTCTCTATAAGCTTGGCACATTTAGCCACTGGGATTTTTGCCCATTCTTCAAGGCAAAACAGCTCCAGCTCCTTCAAGTTGGATGGGTTCCGCTGGTGTACAGCAATCTTTAAGTCATACCACAGATTCTCAATTAGATTGAGGTCTGGGCTTTGACTAGGCCATTCCAAGACATTTAAATGTTTCCCCTTAAACCACTTGAGTGTTGCTTTAGCAGTATGCTTAGGTTCATTGTCCTGCTGGAAGGTGAATCTCCGTCCCGGTCTCAAATCTCTGGAAGACTGAAACAGGTTTCCCTCAAGAATTTCCCTGTATTTAGCGCCATCCATCATTCCTTCAATTCTGACCAGTTTCCCAGTCTCTGCCAATGAAAAACATCCCCACAGCATGATGCTGCCACCACCATGCTTCACTGTGGGGATGGTTCTCGGGGTGCTGACAAGTGTTGGGTTTGCGCCAGACATTTTCCTTGATGGCCAAAAAGTTCAGTTTTAGTCTCATCTGACCAGAGTACCTTCTTCCATATGGTTAGGGAGTCTCCCACATGCCTTCTGGTGAACACCAAACGTGTTTGCTTATTTTTTTCTTTAAGCAATGGCTTTTTCTGGCCACTCTTCCGTAAAGCCCAGCTCTGTGGCGTGTACGGCTTAAAGTGGTCCTATGGACAGATACTCCAATCTCCGCTGTGGAGCTTTGCATCTCCTTCAGGGTTATCTTTGGTCTCTTTGTTGCCTCTCTGATTAATGCCCTCCTTGCCTGGTCCATGAGTTTTGGTGGGCGGCCCTCTCTTGGCAGGTTTGTTGTGGTGCCATATTCTTTCAATTTTTTAATAATGGATTTAATGGTGGTCCGTGAGATGTTCAAAGTTTCAGATATTTTTTTATAACCCAACCCTGGTCTGTACTTCTCCAAAACTTTGTCCCTGACCTGTTTGGAGAGCTCCTTGGTCTTCATGGTGCCGCTTGCTTGGTGGTGCCCTTTGCTTAGTGGTGCTGCAGACTCTGGGGCCTTTCAGAACAGGTGTATATATACTGAGATCATGTGACACTGAAATAAAGTGCACCTGTGTGCAATCTAACTAATTATGTGACTTCTGAAGGTAATTGGTTGCACCAGATCTTATTTAGGGGCTTCATAGCAAAGGGGGTGAATACATATGCACGCACCACTTTTCCATTATTTATTTTTTGGAATATTTTGAAACAAGTTATTTTTTTCATTTCACTTCACCAATTTGGACTATTTTGTGTATGTCCATTACATGAAATCCAAATAAAAATCCATTTAAATTACAGGTTGTAATGCAACAAAATAGGAAAACCGCCAAGGGGGATGAATACTTTTGCAAGGCACTGTATAGAACCCATTGCCCTTTATGGTTGTGAGGTCTGGGGTCCGCTCACCAACCAAGAATTCACAAAACACCAAATTGAGACTCTGCATGCAGAATTCTGCAAAAACATCCTCCGTGTACAACGTAAAACACCAAATAATGCATGCAGAGCAGAATTAGGCCAATACCCGCTAATTATCAAAATCCAGAAAAGAGCCGTTAAGTTCTATAACCACTTAAAAAGAAGCGATTCCCAAACCTTCCATAACAAAGCCATCACCTACAGAGAGATGAACTTGGAGAAGAGTCCCCTAAGTAAGCTGGTCCTGGGGCTCTGTTCACAAACACAAACAGACCCCACAGAGCCCCAGGACAACAACAACAACAACACAATTAGACCCAACCAAATCATGAGAAAACAAAAAGAGAATTACTTGACACATTGGAAAGAACAAACAAAAAAACTGAGCAAACTA
Organism: Coregonus clupeaformis; assembly: GCF_020615455.1. Classification (NCBI taxonomy): domain Eukaryota; kingdom Metazoa; phylum Chordata; class Actinopteri; order Salmoniformes; family Salmonidae; genus Coregonus; species Coregonus clupeaformis. The sequence continues at coordinate 11,030 of NW_025537943.1, read as the reverse complement.
GAATGCTATTTGGCCCTAAACAGAGAGTACACAGTGGCAGAATACCTGACCACTGTGACTGACCCAAACTTAAGGAAAGTTTTGACTATGTACAGACTCAGTGAGCATAGCCTTGCTATTGAGAAAGGCCGCCGTAGGCAGACCTGGCTCTCAAGAGAAGACAGGCTATGTGCACACTGCCCACAAAATGAGGTGGAAACTGAACTGCACTTCCTAACCTCCTGCCAAATGTATGACCATATTAGAGACACATATTTCCCTCAGATTACACAGGTCCACAAAGAATTTGAAAACAAACCCAATTTTGATAAACTCCCATAGCTACTGGGTGAAATACCACAGTGTGCCATCACAGCAGCAAGTTTGTGACCTGTTGCCACAAGAAAAGAGAAACCAGTGAAGAACAAACACCATTGTAAATACAACCCATATTTATGTTTATTTATTTTCCCATTTGTACTTTAACTATTTGCACATTGTCAAGGCTGAGGTGTATGTGGTGTGGGAGTCAGGCGCAGGACACCGAAGCTTAGTCCAACAAAGTTTACTTGTGAACCACAAGGCAAAGATACAATGAACGGCCTCAAAACAACAGAGGCGAGCAATTACGCAACTATGCGTAAAACAACAAAACAGAGAAAAAACATGCAGCACTACGGACAGGCGAAAAACAACACACAACCTAACCAATACAAAACAGGCAACTTATAGAACACGTAATCAGACACAAACTGACACAGGTGTAATAGACAGACAAAAGCAATCAAACATAGAAACATTCAACGGTGGCAGCTAGTACTCGGGGGACGACGAACGCCGAAGCCTGCCCGAACTAGGGAGGAGGAGCAGCCTCGGCAGAATCCGTGACAGTACCCCCCCTTGACGCGCGGCTCCAGCCGTGCGCCGACCCCGGCCTCGGGGGACGGCCAGGAGGACGCGGACCCGGGCGCGTGGGATGCCCACGGTGGAACTCAGTCAGGAGGGATGGATCTAGCATGTCCCTCCTAGGCACCCAGCACCGTTCCTCCGGACCGTACCCCTCCCACTCCACGCAGATACTGGAGACCACTCATCCGGCGCCTCGAGTCCAAGATGGTCCGGACCCTGTACGCGGGGCCCCCTCGATGTCCAAAGGGGGCGGAGGGGTCTCTCCTATCTCATCTTCTTGGAGTGGGCCAGCTACCACCGGCCTGAGAAGAGACACATGGAACGAGGGGTTAATATTCTTGTAATCAATAGGCAGTTGTAACCTGTAACACACCTCGTTCAATCTTCTCAGGACTTTAAAGGGCCCCACAAACCGCCGACCCAGCTTCCGGCAGGGCAGGCGGAGGGGCAGGTTTCGAGTCGAGAGCCAGACTCGATCTCCCGGTGCGTACACCGGTCCCTCACTGCGGTGGCGATCGGCGCTCGCCTTTTGTCGACGGATGGCCCGCTGCGTCCCACGTCTCCTCCGAGCGCCGAATCCACTCATCCACCGCAGGGGCCTCGATCTGGCTGGATACCCTAAAACACACTGGAAAGGTGTTAAATTGGTGGAGGAGTGGCGGAGAGAGTTCTGGGCCATCTCTGCCCAGGGGATATACCTAGACCACTCCTCCGGCCGGCCCTGGCAATAGGACCTCAGAAACCTACCCACATCCTGGTTGACTCGTTCAACCTGCCCATTGCTCTCTGGGTGGTACCCCGAGGTAAGGCTCACTGAGACCCCAAGCGTTCCATGAACGCCCCCCAGACTCTGGAGGTGAACTGGGGACCTCGGTCAGACACAATATCCTCGGGGACCCCATAGTGCCGGAACACGTGGGTAAATAGGGCCTCAGCGGTCTGTAGGGCAGTAGGGAGACCCGGCATTGGGAGGAGACGACAGGCCTTGGAAAACCGATCCACAACGACCAAAATGGTGGTATTTCCCTGGGAGGGGGTAGGTCGGTCACAAAATCCACCGAGAGGTGGGACCATGGTCGTTGTGGAACGGGCAGGGGATGTAACTTTCCCCTGGGCAAATGTCTAGGTGCCTTACACTGGGCGCACACCGAGCAGGAGGAGACATAAACCCTCACATCCTTAGCTAACGTTGGCCACCAGTATTTCACGCTAAGGCAGTGCACTGTCCGGCCAATACCTGGATGTCCAGAGGAGGGTGATGTATGAGCCCAATAAATAAGGCGATCACGAACCTCGAGCGGGAACGTACGTCCGCCCCACAGGACACTCGGGGAGTAGGGTCGGTACGTAGTGCCCGCTCGATCTCGCATCGACCTCCCACACCACCGGAGCCACCAGACAAGACTCCGGCAGTATGGGAGTAGGCTCAATGGACCTCTCCTCTGTGTCATACCGCCTGGACAGGGCGTCTGCCTTACCGTTCTGGAACCCTGGGATGTATGTGATCTTAAAAACAAACCGGGTCAGGAACATGTTCCACCTAGCCTGACGAGGGTTCAATCTCCTAGCTGCCCGGATGTACTCCAGGTTACGGTGGTCAGTCAGAATGAGGAAAGGGTGTTGAGCCCCCTCAAGCCAATGCCTCCACACCTTTAGGGCCTGGACTACAGCTAACAGCTCCCTGTCCCCTACGTCATAATTACGCTCCGCCGAGCTGAGCTTCTTAGAATAGAACGCACAGGGGCGGAGCTTGGTGGCGTGCCGGACCGTGCGACAGGACTGCCCCAATACCGGCCTCGGACGCGTCTACCTCTACTCGGAATGGTAAAGAGGATCCGGATGCGCCAGCACCGGAGCCGAGGTGAACAGGTTTTAGTTTGACAAATGCCCTGTCCGCCTCAGCTGACCACTGCAAGCGAACCGGACCCCCTTTAGCAGGGACGTAATGGGAGCCGCAACCTGTCCAAAGCCCCCGGATAAACCTCCGGTAGTAATTAGCAAAACCCAAAAACTGCTGCACCTCTTTTACAGTGGTTGGAGTTTGCCAATTACGCACGGCCGACTACACGGTCCACCTCTATCTTCACACCAGACACGGACAACCGATAACCCAAAAAGGAGACGGACTCCTGGAAGAACAAGCATTTCTCTGCCTTGACATACAAGTCATGCTCCAACAGTCTCCTCAACACTCGGCGCACCAGGGCTACATGCTCGGCTCGTGTAGAAGAGTACACTAGGATGTCGTCGATGTATACTACCACACCCTGCCCATGCATGTCCCGGAAAATCTTGTCAACAAAGGATTGGAAGACTGAAGGAGCATTCATTAACCCGTATGGCATGACGAGATACTCGTAATGACCCGAGGTGGTGCTAAATGCTGTTTTCCATTCATCCCCCTCCCTAATGCGCACCAGATTGTACGCGCTCCTGAGATCCAACTTTGTGAAGAACCGCGCTCCGCGTAATGATTCTGTCATAGTCGCAATCAGTGGAAGAGGGTAACTGTACTTAACCGTGATCTGATTGAGACTACGGTAATCATACACGGGCGCAAACCCCCGTCCTTCTTCTTCACAAAAAAGAAACTAGAGAAACCGGGGAAGTGGAGGACCGTATGTATCCCTGTGCCAAGGACTCGGCTATGTAAGTCTCATAGCCGCTGTCTCCTCTTGAGACAGGGGATACACACGCTCCCGCGGAAGTGCCGCTCCTGTTTGGAGATCTATCGCACAATCCCCCTGTCTATGAGGTGGTAGCCGTGTTGCCCTCGTTTTTGCTGAACACAAATGCTAAATCCTCATATTCAGGGGGAATGCGCATTACGGGCACTTCGGTTCGGACTCTCTACCGAGGTCGCCCCTAAGGAAACACCTAGACATCTCCCTACACACTGGGCAGACCACTCCATAAGAGCCCTCTGTTGCCACGCAATGGTAGGATCATGGGCGCTAACCAGGAAGCCCCAGCACCACAGGATACGCAGGAGAGTCAATCAGATAAAACTGAATGTTCTCCTCATGACCCCCCTGCGTCGGTCATCTTAAGTGGTGCTGTGACTTCTCTGATCAACCCCGACCCCAACGGCCGGCTGTCTAGGGCATGAACAGGAAAGGGGGCTTCTACCGGCCGAAGGGGAATTCCTAACCTATAACAAAATGCACGATCAACAAAATTCCCAGCTGCGCCTGAATCTACTAGCGCCTTATGCTGGGAATGAGGTGCCACCTGTGGAAATCTCACAGGTATACACATGTGACCAACAGAGAGCTCTGGGTAAGTGGGGCGCCTACTCACCTGGAATGACTCCCCAGTGCGTGACCTGTTGTCCCCTCTCCCAGGAGACCCTCCCCAGCACCTGGCCGCGGTGTGTCCTCCACGGCCACAGTTGGTGCAGGGGATGGCCCCCTCGGGTTCTCTCTCCTCCTCTCTCTAGCGCCAGCACCTCCGAGCTCCATGGGAATCGGCTCGGAGGTGCGGGAGGGTGGAATGGACGACCCCACTCGGGACGTCCCGCGGGTAGCCAGCAGGGTGTCGAGACGGATGGAGATGTCCACCAACTGGTCGAAGGATAGGTTGGTGTCCCTGCAGGCCACTCTTCTGGCCACTCTTCCGTAAAGCCCAGCTCTGTGGCGTGTACGGCTTAAAGTGGTCCTATGGACAGATACTCCAATCTCCGCTGTGGAGCTTTGCATCTCCTTCAGGGTTATCTTTGGTCTCTTTGTTGCCTCTCTGATTAATGCCCTCCTTGCCTGGTCCATGAGTTTTGGTGGCGGCCCCTCTTGGCAGGTTTGTTGTGGTGCCATATTCTTTCAATTTTTTAATAATGGATTTAATGGTGGTCCGTGAGATGTTCAAAGTTTCAGATATTTTTTTATAACCCAACCCTGGTCTGTACTTCTCCAAAACTTGTCCCTGACCTGTTTGGAGAGCTCCTTGGTCTTCATGGTGCCGCTTGCTTGGTGGTGCCCTTTGCTTAGTGGTGCTGCAGACTCTGGGGCCTTTCAGAACAGGTGTATATATACTGAGATCATGTGACACTGAAATAAAGTGCACCTGTGTGCAATCTAACTAATTATGTGACTTCTGAAGGTAATTGGTTGCACCAGATCTTATTTAGGGGGCTTCATAGCAAAGGGGGTGAATACATATGCACGCACCACTTTTTCCATTATTTATTTTTGGAATATTTTGAAACAAGTTATTTTTTTTCATTTCACTTCACCAATTTGGACTATTTTGTGTATGTCCATTACATGAAATCCAAATAAAAAATCCATTTAAATTACAGGTTGTAATGCAACAAAATAGGAAAACCGCCAAGGGGGATGAATACTTTTGCAAGGCACTGTATAGAACCCATTGCCCTTTATGGTTGTGAGGTCTGGGGTCCGCTCACCAACCAAGAATTCACAAAACACCAAATTGAGACTCTGCATGCAGAATTCTGCAAAAACATCCTCCGTGTACAACGTAAAACACCAAATAATGCATGCAGAGCAGAATTAGGCCAATACCCGCTAATTATCAAAATCCAGAAAAGAGCCGTTAAGTTCTATAACCACTTAAAAAGAAGCGATTCCCAAACCTTCCATAACAAAGCCATCACCTACAGAGAGATGAACTTGGAGAAGAGTCCCCTAAGTAAGCTGGTCCTGGGGCTCTGTTCACAAACACAAACAGACCCCACAGAGCCCCAGGACAACAACAACAACAACACAATTAGACCCAACCAAATCATGAGAAAACAAAAAGAGAATTACTTGACACATTGGAAAGAACAAACAAAAAAACTGAGCAAACTAGAATGCTATTTGGCCCTAAACAGAGAGTACACAGTGGCAGAATACCTGACCACTGTGACTGACCAAACTTAAGGAAAGTTTTGACTATGTACAGACTCAGTGAGCATAGCCTTGCTATTGAGAAAGGCCGCCGTAGGCAGACCTGGCTCTCAAGAGAAGACAGGCTATGTGCACACTGCCCACAAAATGAGGTGGAAACTGAACTGCACTTCCTAACCTCCTGCCAAATGTATGACCATATTAGAGACACATATTTCCCTCAGATTACACAGGTCCACAAAGAATTTGAAAACAAACCCAATTTTGATAAACTCCCATAGCTACTGGGTGAAATACCACAGTGTGCCATCACAGCAGCAAGTTTGTGACCTGTTGCCACAAGAAAAGAGAAACCAGTGAAGAACAAACACCATTGTAAATACAACCCATATTTATGTTTATTTATTTTCCCATTTGTACTTTAACTATTTGCACATTGTCAAGGCTGAGGTGTATGTGGTGTGGGAGTCAGGCGCAGGACACCGAAGCTTAGTCCAACAAAGTTTACTTGTGAACCACAAGGCAAAGATACAATGAACGGCCTCAAAACAACAGAGGCGAGCAATTACGCAACTATGCGTAAAACAACAAAACAGAGAAAAACATGCAGCACTACGGACAGGCGAAAAACAACACACAACCTAACCAATACAAAACAGGCAACTTATAGAACACGTAATCAGACACAAACTGACACAGGTGTAATAGACAGACAAAAGCAATCAAACATAGAAACATTCAACGGTGGCAGCTAGTACTCCGGGGACGACTGAACGCCGAAGCCTGCCCGAACTAGGAGGAGGAGCAGCCTCGGCAGAATCCGTGACAGTACCCCCCTTGACGCGCGGCTCCCAGCCGTGCGCCGACCCCGGCCTCGGGGACGGCCAGGAGGACGCGGACCCGGGGCGCGTGGGATGCCCACGGTGGAACTCAGTCAGGAGGGATGGATCTAGCATGTCCCTCCTAGGCACCCAGCACCGTTCCTCCGGACCGTACCCCTCCCACTCCACGAGATACTGGAGACCACTCATCCGGCGCCTCGAGTCCAAGATGGTCCGGACCCTGTACGCCGGGGCCCCTCGATGTCCAAAGGGGGCGGAGGGGTCTCTCCTATCTCATCTTCTTGGAGTGGGCCAGCTACCACCGGCCTGAGAAGAGACACATGGAACGAGGGGTTAATATTCTTGTAATCAATAGGCAGTTGTAACCTGTAACACACCTCGTTCAATCTTCTCAGGACTTTAAAGGGCCCCACAAACCGCCGACCCAGCTTCCGGCAGGGCAGGCGGAGGGGCTTTCGAGTCGAGAGCCAGACTCGATCTCCCGGTGCGTACACCGGTCCCTCACTGCGGTGGCGATCGGCGCTCGCCTTTGTCGACGGATGGCCCGCTGCGTCCCCAGTCTCCTCCGAGCGCCTTGAATCCACTCATCCACCGCAGGGGCCTCGATCTGGCTGATACCCTAAAACACACTGGAAAGGTGTTAAATTGGTGGAGGAGTGGCGGAGAGAGTTCTGGGCCATCTCTGCCCAGGGGATATACCTAGACCACTCCTCCGGCCGGCCCTGGCAATAGGACCTCAGAAACCTACCCACATCCTGGTTGACTCGTTCAACCTGCCCATTGCTCTCTGGGTGGTACCCCGAGGTAAGGCTCACTGAGACCCCCAAGCGTTCCATGAACGCCCCCCAGACTCTGGAGGTGAACTGGGGACCTCGGTCAGACACAATATCCTCGGGGACCCCATAGTGCCGGAACACGTGGGTAAATAGGGCCTCAGCGGTCTGTAGGGCAGTAGGGAGACCCGGCATTGGGAGGAGACGACAGGCCTTGGAAAACCGATCCACAACGACCAAAATGGTGGTATTTCCCTGGGAGGGGGGTAGGTCGGTCACAAAATCCACCGAGAGGTGGGACCATGGTCGTTGTGGAACGGGCAGGGGATGTAACTTTCCCCTGGGCAAATGTCTAGGTGCCTTACACTGGGCGCACACCGAGCAGGAGGAGACATAAACCCTCACATCCTTAGCTAACGTTGGCCACCAGTATTTCACGCTAAGGCAGTGCACTGTCCGGCCAATACCTGGATGTCCAGAGGAGGGTGATGTATGAGCCCAATAAATAAGGCGATCACGAACCTCGAGCGGAACGTACGTCCGCCCCACAGGACACTCGGGGGAGTAGGGTCGGTACGTAGTGCCCGCTCGATCTCGCATCGACCTCCCACACCACCGGGAGCCACCAGACAAGACTCCGGCAGTATGGGAGTAGGCTCAATGGACCTCTCCTCTGTGTCATACCGCCTGGACAGGGCGTCTGCCTTACCGTTCTGGAACCCTGGGATGTATGTGATCTTAAAAACAAACCGGGTCAGGAACATGTTCCACCTAGCCTGACGAGGGTTCAATCTCCTAGCTGCCCGGATGTACTCCAGGTTACGGTGGTCAGTCAGAATGAGGAAAGGGTGTTGAGCCCCCTCAAGCCAATGCCTCCACACCTTTAGGGCCTGGACTACAGCTAACAGCTCCCTGTCCCCTACGTCATAATTACGCTCCGCCGAGCTGAGCTTCTTAGAATAGAACGCACAGGGGCGGAGCTTGGGTGGCGTGCCGGACCGTTGGTGACAGGACTGCCCCCAATACCGGCCTCGGACGCGTCTACCTCTACTTGGAATGGTAAAGAGGATCCGGATGCGCCAGCACCGGAGCCGAGGTGAACAGGTTTTTTAGTTTGACAAATGCCCTGTCCGCCTCAGCTGACCACTGCAAGCGAACCGACCCCCTTTAGCAGGGACGTAATGGGAGCTGCAACCTGTCCAAAGCCCCCGGATAAACCTCCGGTAGTAATTAGCAAAACCCAAAAACTGCTGCACCTCTTTACAGTGGTTGGAGTTTGCCAATTACGCACGGCCGACACACGGTCCACCTCTATCTTCACACCAGACACGGACAACCGATAACCCAAAAAGGAGACGGACTCCTGGAAGAACAAGCATTTCTCTGCCTTGACATACAAGTCATGCTCCAACAGTCTCCTCAACACTCGGCGCACCAGGGCTACATGCTCGGCTCGTGTAGAAGAGTACACTAGGATGTCGGCCGATGTATACTACCACACCCTGCCCATGCATGTCCCGGGAAAATCTTGTCAACAAAGGATTGGAAGACTGAAGGAGCATTCATTAACCCGTATGGCATGACGAGATACTCGTAATGACCCGAGGTGGTGCTAAATGCTGTTTTCCATTCATCCCCCTCCCTAATGCGCACCAGATTGTACGCGCTCCCTGAGATCCAACTTTGTGAAGAACCGCGCTCCGCGTAATGATTCTGTCATAGTCGCAATCAGTGGAAGAGGGTAACTGTACTTAACCGTGATCTGATTGAGACTACGGTAATCAATACACGGGCGCAAACCCCGTCCTTCTTCTTCACAAAAAAGAAACTAGAGGAAACCGGGAAGTGGAGGACCGTATGTATCCCTGTGCCAAGGACTCGGCTATGTAAGTCTCCATAGCCGCTGTCTCCTCTTGAGACAGGGGATACACACGGCTCCGCGGAAGTGCCGCTCCTGTTTGGAGATCTATCGCACAATCCCCCTGTCTATGAGGTGGTAGCCGTGTTGCCCTCGTTTTGCTGAACACAAATGCTAAATCCTCATATTCAGGGGGAATGCGCATTGCGGGCACTTGGTTCGGACTCTCTACCGAGGTCGCCCCTAAGGAAACACCTAGACATCTCCCTACACACTGGGCAGACCACTCCATAAGAGCCCTCTGTTGCCACGCAATGGTAGGATCATGGGCGCAACCAGGAAGCCCCAGCACCACAGGATACGCAGGAGAGTCAATCAGATAAAACTGAATGTTCTCCTCATGACCCCCCTGCGTCGTCATCTTAAGTGGTGCTGTGACTTCTCTGATCAACCCCGACCCCAACGGCCGGCTGTCTAGGGCATGAACAGGAAAGGGGGGCTTCTACCGCCGAAGGGGAATTCCTAACCTATAACAAAATGCACGATCAACAAAATTCCCAGCTGCGCCTGAATCTACTAGCGCCTTATGCTGGGAATGAGGTGCCACCTGTGAAATCTCACAGGTATACACATGTGACCAACAGAGAGCTCTGGGTAAGTGGGGCGCCTACCACCTGGAATGACTCCCCAGTGCGTGACCTGTTGTCCCTCTCCCAGGAGACCCTCCCCAGCACCTGGCCGCGGTGTGTCCTCCACGGCCACAGTTGGTGCAGGGATGGCCCCCTCGGGTTCTCTCTCCTCCTCTCTCTAGCGCCAGCACCTCCGAGCTCCATGGGAATCGCTCGGAGGTGCGGGAGGGTGGAATGGACGACCCCCACTCGGGACGCCCGCGGGTAGCCAGCAGGGTGTCGAGACGGATGGAGATGTCCACCAACTGGTCGAAGGATAGGTTGGTGTCCCTGCAGGCCAGCTCACGACGAACGTCCTCTGTAGGCTACACCGGTAATGGTCGATGAGGGCCCTCTCATTCCACCCCGCATCCGCCGCTAGAGTCCGGAACTCCAGGGCGAACTCCTGTGCGCTCCTCTTCCCCTGTCGGAGGTGGAACAGACGCTCCCCCGCCGCCTTCCTCAGGTGGATGATCGAAGACAGCCCTGAAGCGGCGGGAGAACTCGCGTAGGTGATGGTAGCGGCGTCTATTCCCCTCCATTCGGCGTTGGCCCACTCCAACGCCTTGCCGGATAGACAGGAGATGAGGCGGAGACGCTCCGTATCCCGAGGGCGCTGGGTGTATGGTGGCCAGGTAGAGTTCCACCTGCAGGAGGAACCCCTGACACCCGGCTGCAGAACCATCATATGCCCTCGGGAGCGAGAGCCGAATGCCACTGGGTTCGGTGCTGAGCGAGGAGGACTGGCCGTTGGTGATGGTATGGTGTGAGAAGGCGTGGGCACCTCTCCCGTAACCAACCGGCGCAGAGTGTTGGACACCTCGTTCATGGCGGCCCCAAGTTGCCGGATCATGGTGTCTTGGTCGCTGACCCGATCCTCCAGCGACTTTGGGTGCCGCCACTGCTCCTGCTGACTCCATACTGGTGTGTTGTTCTGTCAAGGCTGAGGTGTATGTGGTGTGGGAGTCAGGCGCAGGACACCGAAGCTTAGTCCAACAAAGTTTACTTGTGAACCACAAGGCAAAGATACAATGAACGGCCTCAAAACAACAGAGGCGAGCAATTACGCAACTATGCGTAAAACAACAAAACAGAGAAAAAACACGCAGCACTACGTGTCTTTATTCTTTTGGAACTTCTGAGTGTAATGTTTA